>NC_043968.1:32843647-33068647 GCF_902148855.1 Sphaeramia orbicularis | reverse complement strand
ATACTCTAATACTGGTCATTACTCACTCCATGGAGCTAATATGCAAAAAAAGAAAGCTTTTTGTTTAAACCATAAAAACCCAGTACTACTTTTGTCATCATTATGTTTAAAAAAAAAACCTATTAATTACAGTCTAATAACAACAAGCAACTGATTTACACTCAAACATGTTAGTGCAGATCAAATTTATGAAGAACAGCAAAGTTGCAGTAATTGTATGAACTGCAATGTATGGGATGATGCATGAGCGTCCACTGTGTTGGCAGATATAGAACTAAAATAACAAAATCCATGAATAGAACAGCTGTTAAGTAGCTGTCCACTGTAGTGACCACTGTCCATGAAAGGGTTAAAAAGAAAGCCTGCCCAAGACTTTTGCACAGTCCTTTGTCTCTGTGTTTCAGTAAATGTACTTTTCTTGTTCTTTCCTCAGGTCTCTTGTGATGCCCTCTCGTCCTATCTCTCGTCCACTCTAAACCCTTACATCACCAATGTCACCGCAGCTGCTCAGCTCTGCAGCAACTTCCTCTGTCAGGGCAACGGCCGCTGTGTTCGAAAAAACTACAACTCCAATTACTATCTTCACCTAAACCCTGAGAATTTCAGGGTTGCGCGTATTCAGAGGCGTTACCTCGTTCTAGGGAGACCTACCTTGACTGATCTAAAGGCTCTGAGCAGGAGGTTTACTTGTCAGTGCTACACAGGACTGACCTGTACTCCCAGGACCTACAAGGAATTAGCCAAAGCTTTGTTCAGTGTGAAGCATGGGGTGAATCAAAAGTACTTCCATCACGCTATGAATAAAGTAGTGATGGATGTTAACCAGCAGGCCAGTATTACTAAGCATAGTCTTCATAGAATTTGGACAGTTTAGCTACAATAAAAGATGCACTTTCATCTCAACAGAACCACAATACATATTGCTATCAAAGCCACTTTTTGGAGGTTTCAAAGTCACTACTGTATATCTACTTCATGAAAAAGCTTGGAGATATGACCAGCTCTTTCCAGCATCCCTCCTGCAGATTTAATGTTATTAAGGGCCCCTTTACACACCACGGAGATCGCTGGGTGACTACTGAGCAATCAAAAACTGGCCCAATCTCTAAATGATCTCCTCAGCCTAAAAAAAAAAAGCAGTTTCTGTGTAAATGTTTGGGAGATCCTTGTGTGCTTGTTGTGTCTTTGGCCCCCTACTTTAAACTGTCTAGTCAGTCCAATCAGGCAAGGGGGGTCATCAAGATAGTTGTACCCATTCCCTCATTGATCTCTCAACCATCTCTACCTTCGGGGTGGAAAAATTTGGTGTTGATTGAAAGATTGTTGTGAGATCATTGGGAGATCAGTGAAATCGTTGAGGGCTCCTTGAGCATGCCTTGAGTGTTCATTGAGAGATCGCTTCCCTTGGTGATCATTGAGAGATTGTTTTAGACTGAATCAAAACTTTGGGAGACCATGGCCACTGTGGAGATCTCTGGAAGATCATTGCGAGATCACTGAGAGATCTTAGTGATCACAAGGCACTCATTGAAAGATCGTTGAGAGACCTGGCCATTTTTTCACCACTCAACGATCTCTCAACGGTCGCCACCTCTGTGTAAAGGAGGTTTAACTCCCATAACAAAGGGTTAATGAGTGACACAAGGTCTTAGTAAAAACCACTTGTCATCATCAATATAATTAGGACTCAGAATACATCAAGCCTACACAATGAATCAAAGGATGTTATGACAGTGTAATTCCTGCACGATATTTATATACACTTTGACTGTCAATAAATGAAATGGTACAAGGGGTCACAGCATAGTGTGTACGTGGCTTCTGACAGAGAAAAAACCCATCAGTATAACTAAGTGAGGAGAGTTTACTCTTAAGGAAATGTATTTTGTAATTTGTTTGGCTTGATCAGACATCCTTGTAGGACTGTGTGGTTGTACAGGAAGGGCTTGCCAGCTTTAAAGAACAGGTATTTTTCATACAGTTTAATAAAGTGTAGTGCGCCATGTTGTTGTGGCAGTCAGCCAACAAGCAGAATTTTTGGATTTTGAAACTGAAGGAGCTAAATGGTTTTCAGCCATCACTAATGCATTCATTCATACTGTGTTTTTTGTGGCTCTGTGATATGTCCCTGACAGCTCTTCCCTAGTCGGTGGTAGAAGGATATAAAAACAGACACATGTTTTTTTTTTGTTTTTTTTTTAACATGCTTGATACACATAGTAGATATGGACAAAAATTAAGACAATGTTTTTCTGAATGCTTTACATAAAACAGGAACCAATGTTTTTGCCTTGGTTTCTTTATCTCTTAATGAAAAGTCTCTCTTTGGCTTCTACCGTGCTAATTTCTTTGGTTTATGTGTCAGTTTACCATTTGGTTCTTAACTTAACTTGCCAGCTGGTGGACTTGTCAAATGTCTGTCTCACAAGATGTACTCTGCTGATTTGTGGCAGGATTAGTATTTTTCATTTCTTCTGTTAGCTGCATTTTATTGTTTTGAAAGTCCCCTTGGTATCTGAATGAACACAACCACTGAGCTGCAACTACACACTGAAAATAGTAAGTTTTGACAAATACTGTGTTGCGCTTCTTCATTTGCCCAGTTCACCAAAACAACTTCTCTCTACATTATTTGCAATGCTCTGTTTTCATTCTCTTTTTAGCACTGTTGCTATTATCATATGTGATTTGTAGCCAAACAACCCAGAGAGGTGTTACTTGATTCAGTGGTTTGATTCAGTGGAACTCCAGCTCTGGCACAGCGCTATTGAAATGTGTACATAGGTCTGGCCAAGCTAGACTATGGTCAACCTACTTTACACTGCTAATATTACAGGGTTTTGTAATGGCTAACATGAGTAAGCTGACATGAAGGTATCGCTCCTGCTGTTTTCTTTGTACTTAACATCTTTGTACCTCTGATTGATGCTGCTAATGAGTCTTTCTGGGGAGTTTGTTTTATTCCCACTGGGTTTTTGTTGTCAGCAGATACTGTAGCTGTAACCACAGCGTCCTCTGAGTCTCAGGGATCTGTGCCAAGGGGACACAGGAGACGTGGGGACAGCCTGAGCGTGTTTCTCACTATTTTATTATTTGTCTGTAACTGATCTTATTTTTCACTATTTGCTATGACAACATGTTTGAAGTCTGCAAGTTTTTCCAACTTTGGTTAAAAAAAAAAAAAAGCAGTTTGTTTCAGGTCTGTACTTGCCTCTCAACCATGCAACCACCCCAACACAAATACATGTTGCCTTGACAGCATTCCCTTACAGACACTACGTAAATGTGTAGACATGTTTGTCCTTTTCCTCTGTTTTTGCCTGTTTTGTTTATGCTTTTTTTTTTTCCACAACCACGTGTCAACAAAACAAGGAAGTAGCAACAGATAACACAGACATATTTACCAGAAACAAGCAAATGTAGTTTACAGTTGCAGTGCTAACATGACCTGCCATATAACCTGATGTGTGTTTTTGAGGTGGACCTGAAAAACACACAAGGAGCAGTAAGGCTGTGATAAGATATGTGCATGTAAATACCAAGGTACAAAAACCATAAGGAAGCTCCTTATAGCTGACAAGCCCATTCCAGAGTTCATTGCACCTGAAGTGGTCAAATCAATAGAAAATCATGGATTTTTACTGCAATCTGAATAGTTTTAATGATGGTGGTACCATGAATAAAGTAAATAAGTAAAGGAATATCAGGAAAAGGAGGAGGATTTAATTAAATTTGGACAGTCATACTGTTCATGTCATTGCAAGTCAAATTTTACTGTTTATTTCAACTGTTCATACAAAAGTAGCACAGCACAAAAAGTAAAGTATGAATAGTAAAATGTGAATTAGTTACAACTATTTGAAAATGGAAAACCCCTCAAAAAGGTCTAAAGTCACCTACACACGTGGCTATGGTTCATCGTAAGTAAATCCTGAAAAACTTAGCTGCCAAGTTGAACACAATAAACAGCAGCCGCAGGCAGGTATTACCACATGAAACACCTTCTGACTGTGATTTATTGATGTGCAAACATGTTATAATCTCACACCCACAGCATCCAAGGGCATATACTGTAAGATTACAATATTGAAGTGCATTATTCAATCCTTGACAGACTCAAGCAGTGAAACAATTCAACTAATTTCAGTAAAACAATGAAATACAGCAAATGGAAGGGCTATCTAATGATTTACAAACATGCCATTCATTCCTATGTTGTAAACAAATTATCAGGATTGCAAATAAAATATGTTCTCCACACAGAATTTCTTATAGGGCAGCACCGAGTTAATGCTACTGCGGAAGTAAATTTCACTTGTTCTTTTAGCGCAAAAACAAAGTCCAAATTCCCAAGTCCAAACAATGTATTATATGGTTGATAGCTATCAACGTGACTTACAGAAAGACAAAGAAACCCTCAGTCACCACCATTTTATAGTCACAGTGTAGATTAGATTTGTTTATAAGGCATAATTATAGCAAATATAAAGCCAATTGGACATTTCATACAAATACACAGTGGCGTTTTTAGTGAATGTTTAACTGAAAGATGTAACTTATGATTTTCCAACATTTCTAAACCCTGTGCACAGCCACTGAACATGTGCCTGAGCCTGTCAACAGTGCTGAAGTTACAGCATTTTTATTAATTTACTGGGAAAAAAATGTGCTCTGGCTTAAATTGTAAAATACACGGACTGCAGCAGTTGTGCATCAGAAATGAGGCCAGTGGACACAGATACTGTTTCTGGAGAGTCCACTTGACTCACTTTGCACAGGAAGGCACTCCAGCAAAGTAACATTTATCATGAAAGATTCACAGTAAATTCTCACTGGGCTCTGAATAAAGTTGTCTCAACTATAGGTGTTCACTTGCTACATCACTGGGTTAATCTCGATTACATTGCAATGTGTTATTAACATGGGTCTTTAACAAACTATTGGAGTGGAAGTATATTTCAAACAACAAATTATTAAAAAATGTGGAACACATGCTCTTTAAACAGTATTTGGTTAAACAAAACCTAAACACAATCTTCACCGTTTTTTAATTTTTTTTTTTTTACATTTTAGCTTTTTATTTCTTTAACATCCATAAGATCTGAAAGCATGCTGATGCAAACTGATCCAAGACCAGTTAGACTTGTCAAAATGCATGTAGTATAATAAAGTCTGCTACTGCAATCATTACAAAAAATGTAATAACCAGTTGAAAACTCACATCTATTTTACATCAGTTTGGTAAAAGTGGCAGTAGGTTAACTGGATTACAACAGGCTACGTAAACAATCTGGGTCTTAAAATGCCATTAATCTCATTACTTGACCCAGAAATATCAGGCAATGCAGAGCTGACAAATAAAAAATATATAGTCTGTATACTGGTGACCACTGAGTAACCAGACTGTTGTTGAAAATATTACCTTCACTAAGTGATGCACCCTATCATGGCAACATATTGCTATCCTTCTGTCACACAGTGCAGTGATTATGCTCTCATATGAGGACTCATAAAAGGCCCAGACTCATTTAGATCACTGTTTCAGTAAAAGTGGTCACTAATTTGCAGTTTTGCAGTGAATAGCCTGGTCATTAATAACACAGTCAAACTCCTCAATCCTAATCCTGTTTAACCCATAAAGACCCAGTACAACTTTTGTGTTAGTTCCCAAATGAATTTTCACTAGATTTAACCTTTCTGAAGTTATTTGTCACCATTTATTATAATATTATCCTCTGTATTATGCATTTTTCCCCAGTGAAAATCATGTTTTTTCCTGTATGTAATTTACTAATCATGTAGATATTCATTAATCTCAGATTAAGGTGGAGGCCTATTATATAAAAAAAACAGAGAAAATTGAAGAAAAAGTGACTTTTTCAGCAAAGATATCAATAACTAAACTAAAACCAAGTGTGTCCATCCCTGTCATTGATCCAACTCCATGGGTTTTACTTGTGAATCAATGGAACAGAAGATGACGGTGTTTCCATGTTCACTACGAACCCTCTGAATGTCCAAATGGGTCATATCTGATGACCATGAAAAGATTCAACAGCTTAGATCAGTAGATTGATCCCCAGTAGCTGTTTGGGTCTTTACGGGTTAATCTTCAAAACAACCAGGGTCTTGGGTGTTTTTAGGGAATGAAATATAAGTCTCTCATTTTGAGTAAAAATGTATTCAATAAAAGAAACAGGTGTTGCCAAGAAGTGGTTCAAATCTGTAAAACAGGCATTTAAGTTAGAGTTTTTTCCTGGGCTCTAGTGGTCCATTGAGCTCTCCGTTCTCCTCACTCACTCCATCTCCATCTTCGGTGCATCTGATTCTCAGCAGCACATTAGACAGAACATCCTGGTACAAACTCAGGCAGACCCACCCAGGCAGGTACAGAAGGGTGATGAGTCCCATGAAGTTGTGAGGATAGTGGGAATAGTCCCAGGAACAGGCGTCAAACTGCCTGAGGACCAGGCCCCAGGAGAACTCCCATGTGTAGATGAAGCAGATGTAGAGGGGGAGCCTCCGCCACGTCCCCCATCCTCTGCTGAAGTGCAGGTGGAGGTAGAGCTTCTCCACCACGAAGCTGCAGCTGCCGTACATCAGGAAGGACCACAGGGACGTGTGTCCGCTCAGGGTCCGGTCAGACTTCTCCACCAGGTTGAAGACTGATGTGAAAAGCACCTCATCCAGAAAGCCGTGCATCCCAAAGAACAAGAAGCGCACAAAGCCGGGGAGGCTGTGGAAAGGCCCCTGCACATGTGTGCCGGACCCGGACCCCCGGATGGGTTCGGGACAGGAGGGGTGGTACTGCAGCCGAGACAACCCTCTGTGGAACACCTGGGCGAAGTACAGAGCCAACATGTAGTGCACGGCCAGCTGGGTCCCCGAGACCACCTTCACCTGCTCGGTCAGGGTGTGGATGTTCCCGATCAGGATCTGCAGCCCGATGTAGACGGAGGGGTAGAAAACCAGATGGAAGACCACAGGCCGACCTCGGAAGCACCTCTTCTGTGAGTAGATCTTCTCCAACGCAAAGTGGGTCAGTGAATGCACCACGCAGAGGTACACAGAAGAGAAGCCCACCAGTTTAGGGTCCCGAGAATTCAGCAGCCTGTGCACAGACGACAGCAGGACGTCCAGAGTCACGCCGTGCATGCCGTAGAAGTACAGGCGCATCCACCGCGGCAGCTCCCGCAGCGTCTGCGCCGCGTCCGCGCTCTGTCTGGACGGTTCCGGGAGCAGAGGCATTCGCGCGGTTTTCAGCCCACTCGCGGGTTCTCCCGAGTGGACAGGAGGACAGTCTGTGCGCCGACCGGCCATGGTCAGTCAGTGTGTGTGCAGACGGTCAGCTGTCCTCTCATTGTTTCCTGTTGTGTTCCGCTGCCTGCGGCCGCACACTGAAGGAGGCTGCGGCTCTAGCATCTCCAGCAACTGGCACCCTGACTGACGCCTTCAGGGGCTGCCTGGAAAAAAGGACTTTTTAGCCTTGCACTTAAGCAACGGAACATAATTGGCTCGATTGGAATAGGACTGCCAATTTTTATTATTTTTTCACGGTAAATTTGATTGTTATTGCGCAAACATCGTAGACTTACTATTTTAAAACATGTCTACAGGGGTGCCGTCAGGGATTAGGGCCCCCCCATGAGAAAAGATCACTTTGGGCCCCGCCATTTTACCATGCAAACCCTAAAATATAACACAGTGGCAAAATGGATCAATATTCTGCTTGCAATAGATTTCACCATTTTGTACAAGATTGATGAGAAAAGTGCAAGCCATCTTTTACATTTGAATTAGTATTGGCTCTGTAGAATGCAATGATGCTTTTCATAATATATCCTGAGTAGCACTTAAAATAACATCATGACTGAAGCTACAGTTTAGGTTATTTTGATTTATCTATGGATCTTATTGTAGAAAATAATAATACGGAATTATTATAAAATAAATATTGTGTAGAATAATACAGTTCTGACTGGATTTTATTATTTTCTGCCAAAAAATAATTAAATATTAATGCAAAGAAGCAAACATTTGTTAGTATCTTGTGAAGAAAACATTCTTTTAGGTAACAGGTTAGTATGAATAATAATCTACTATTTTCTAAGGCCCTTGTCAGTCATGGGCCCTTAGAGTCATCATCACTTTTCTCCTCCTTATGGTCCTCCTACATATTGTTTTCTATTTTCATGGAGTATTTTCACCCCATAACACTAGCCTACAATTTGCCTCAGAGTTTAAATGTGCTAAATATTGCATACTTAAATATGATGACTCACAAAACAAATGACAAAAGTGCTGATGTTTTCAATATACTGTATATACATGAAGTGTTATTACACATTAAGCCTATGATGGTATATTTGTTATATATATATATGTGTGTGTGTGTGTGTGTGTGTGTGTGTGTATATATATATATATATATATATATATATATATATATATATATATATATATATATGTATATATATATGTATATATATATTCCACCAGAAAGAACCTGTGAAGTAAACCTAGTAGCTCTGAGACATTAGACATTAGAATCAAATCAGTACTCTCATTAATTCTCAGAGTTTCACATTTTGACCAAAGACTGTATCTTGGAAACTACAGCCAACCATATTCTTGACTAATATTTTCTTTCTTAGTGACTCAAATTTGATGATTTTATTCTGGAGGTTTTTTACTCACAAACCAGTGTGATTAACCCACCTCACCCTGTATAAATCACTAACTAAAACATCCCATCATATATTTACAGGCTTTTGCTTACAGTAGGTCTAAGTGAATACAGAAATATGGGTGCAATTTCCATTCTCAAGTTGTGTGAATCGATATACGTGAGATTAGCTTTTAAGGAAAGGAAATTTCAGTTTTCCAATTGCACCTTAAGGCAGCACGAGATAGAAGCTGATGGAGGAGGCGTGTGACTGTTGTGGAGACGGGACGTTTCAACTCTGAAGCGGATTATAATTGGACTCACGTTCCCCTGCGACATCTATAAGATTAGTTAATTACAAGTCATTAATGATAATTACAGCAGATTATGCTACTGTTGTGACAGGCCCACCTTGGTCCTCACTAAACTCATTTATTAAAAAAAAAAAAAAACCAAAAAACTAATCCATCATCTTAAATTAAAAAATCATCTATTACTGTGGTTCTTGGAGAATCAGCACCTGGACAAATGACAGCTGGAAGATCTGTGATAAACTATGTGATCAGAGTACTGAGTCTAAGGAGCTTGAAGGAAGTACAGACATGAAAACACTGTTAAGTGTCAAGCTATGGTATCTGAATGCTTCCTTTTTGTGGTTTCCTGGTACTTCCTTGTACTGTTGCACTTGCATGAATAGAAGCAGTATAGGAGTACAATGCAAAAGGATTAAGTCATTTAATCATTAAGTAGATTATGTTTCAATAACAAAAGGTTTCAGATATATTAAATCAGCATTGAATTAAAAAAAGACAAGAGAATATTAACAGTAATAGTTTCTTTATTCAGCATAATGAACAAGTTCAGTGATTTTATTGTAAAAGATTAAATCAGAAATGGAAGAAACTGAAAAATCTGATTTTCTGATGGATATAACTTTTGTGTCTAATGACACAGGACACGAGGGCTTCATAGAGCTGATGAAAACTGGACAGAAACGACGGGAAGGAAATATTTATATGAGACGTCTGTTTGGTTTCTTAATACGTCTGACTTCAGGTCAAACACACTATTGATTAAATGCTTTATGGCAGGGGTGTCAAACATATGGGGGCCCACCAAAGAGTCCACTCCAGCCCAAGGGATGAATATGTGAAATGCAAAAATGACAATAAGATATTAATAATCATTTTAGTTCAGGATCCACATTCAGACTAATTCAGTCTCAACTGGGTTGGACCAGTAAAATACGATCATAATAACCTATAAATAATGACAACTTCAGATTTTTTTTTTCTCCATAAATGTAAACATTTTCATGTAATTTTACTGTATTTACACTAAAACAAACTAGAATTTCACAAAAAAGATGAAAAACCTGAAATGTCTTCAGAGAAGTCAGTGCAATTTTAACAATATTCTGCCTGTTATTAAATGTTTTGTGTATTTGTAGATCCACTATGATCTGTAATTTGTAATGCACATGTCTAAATGATAAACTGAAGCAAAATACTGCACCTATTTTTCTTCAGATATTTCAGTTTGTTTATGTTATTCACATTGTTAAAAAGGATAGTTTGTAGATGGAAACATTTTCATGATGTTTTTTGTTTTTTTTCCCTTCTCACTCTAAAACATAGAGGAAAGTTTAGACTTAACATTTATATATATTGTATTATGTTAGTATTTTACTGGTATGGCCCACTTGGGATCAAACTTGGCTGAATGTGGCCCCTGAACTAAAATGAGTTTGACACCCCTGTTTTGTGGTGTCATGTCTGACTTGCAGTGTAAGCAAATGACCACAAGGGGAGCTGCAAACACTGCTAACATTGAGATGGTACGAACTTGAGGCACAGCCCCACTACTTCCTGAATTTAAGGCAGCTCCTTTATTTCCTGTCTTTCATTATTGGACACACTGATTAATCCAGGTGTGTCTGCTGCTTCTTGTTGGGACTACTGTGGTCAGGCACACCTGGATTAGTCAGTGTGTCCAATAATGAAAGACTGGAAATAAAGGAGCTGCCTTAAGTTCAGGAAGTAGTGGGGCTGTGCATAAAGCCCACTGGAGCTACATCAAAACAAAGATGCTTGAAGTGAGGCATGTATTTTGTCCTGAAACATGAAAAGTTACGGATCTGTTCTTGAGATGCATCTTCTTCTCCTGTTGTGTTGCAGAATGTGAGTATTTTCCAGTATGTTACAAGTTTTATTAATTAACCCATAAAGACCCAGTGTTATACATGTGTCAGTTCCAAAATATTTTGTTCTCTGTATTTAACTTTTCTTAAGTGATTTATCACAATTTATCATGACATAATCCTCTTTATTTTGTGTTTTTTCAGTGAACATCAGGTATTTTCCTATATTTAATTCACTGATCATGTAGTTGTTCATAAAAGCTTAGATTAAAGTTGATGGTTGACGTAACAGAAACAGAGAAAACTGAAGAAAAAGGGACTTTTTCAGCAAAACATTCTTAATTGAGCATAAACCAAGTGTGTCCATTCACTGTCATTAATCCAAACTCTTTGGGTTTTACTGGTGAATCAGTGTTGTAGAAGATGACAGTGTTTCCACAGTAAGTATGGAGCCTCTGAACGTCCAAATGGGTCATATCTGAAGACCATGAAAAGATGAGAAATTGTAATTTATACCTTTTTTTTTTTTTTTTTTTTTTTTTTTTTTTTAACGTGTATTGATAGGATTAGTGGTTCAGAAGTTATTAAATGTTTTAGATCAGTAGATGGTTTTGGTCGTCGGTGGCTGTTTGGGTCTTTATGGGTTAAAGATGATTTTGTTTATAAGCTAACTAAGCACATTTCACAGTCTGCATTTAATAGTATCTATATATAGAACAAGTGTCAGCTGTAGATTTTGTGCTCAGTCTTAGTGTCTGCTGTGTTTTCATGTGTCTTCTGTATCTGTGTATGTGTGTGTGCGCGTGTGTGTGCGTGTGTGTGTGTGTGTGTGTGTGTGTGTGTGTGCTCTCTCAGAGGAAACAGTAAGTGTTCTTTCTGGGCTGCAGAGATAACCGTGTCTCTGCATGCTTTAAAATCATCAGAAACACATCTGACCTGAATGGACACCTGCTGAAATGGACTCATTAAAGCCAACCAGCACAAAAAGAGACAGCAGGACAAATAATTAAGGCCAAATAGACTTAGCAGTAAGTGTTAGCTGACAAGATGTTGCCCCTTCTAACACAGAGTTAAAGCTCATTCTCTGTACTTTGTATGTCACATCCTCTAAACAGCAGAGGAGGTGCATTTGTCTTAATGTGCTGCATGTCAACAGTTAGCCATATTACATCAATAATCCATGAGACCGTTTATTTTCGGACGCTGTGCAATTACAGTACAAATAAATGAGGTAAACGTTAATATAAACAGTTCATGTGAGCTATCTACATGTCCCTAAATGGTGACTAATGTAGTTTATTTTAAGAGATTGAAAGGGAATGATGGATTATAATTCCACAATCCTTTAGTAGTCACATTTACTTGTGCCTTAAATCCAATACACTGAGTCATAAGTCAAATGGAATGGTGGCAAAGCAACGTTTAATTGAGAAAAATTGCTTTTTTTTATAGCAGTGAAAGCCTTGTCTTTTCTGTGTTTTCTGTCTGTGTCTGTGTAATATTAATACAGGAAGAAAGTCAACAAAACATTGCTGATAAAATCACCAGTTTCATTATTATAATAAATACTATATTGATGTTAAAGAAGCAACAAAATAGATGTAGGAGGAGATTAATCTGAAAACTAATTTTGTTTACGGTCAGCTTTCCACTGCACCTGATCTAAGCAGCAGAGACTATCAGTGTTACCTTGTATGCTGGGTTGTCTTTTATCAGCGTGTCCAGTAATTGACTGTTTGATTTCATTTATGAGACGACACAAACAACCACACAAATATTCTTTTTTCAGCCAAAACAGAATAGAACAGAACAGGAGGCAGATAATTTGTAATTCTAATGAAAGTGTGTTTCTGGCAGGGCTGTACAATTACGTCATGAAGTCTAAAATGTTATTCTGAAACCCCATGGGTGGCGTCAACCCCCATAAACAACATGTCATCATGTCTTATTATTGCCTTTCACTCAGATGACTCAGACTTGATGTTGCACAATGGTTTAGTTATTACAAAGGCTCCAAAATACGGAATATTTACCACCTAAACCTCTGACAATGAATGTCGTTCATTTTCCCTGTGGGAAGAAATGTCCTTGTCTGTTCTTTGTGCGAATGAACCCTTGTCTGATGTGCGTCACTGTCACACGAGACCCTTTCAGAAAGTTTGGTGATTGAAATGATTGGAACACTGGTGTGTCTTCACCATTGTTACACTACTTTCATTCTACTCCTGTCCTTCGGAGTGACTGTCATTCGCTATTCTTTGTTCTAATAAACTCTGATTTGTGTCAGTGCCATAAAAAAAAAATCCTGCAGACTTTGTCACTTATTTTTTTTTTATTTGATTTGATCTTATTTTTTTATCTTTTATTTTTTTACTCACAAAATCACAACTAAAAAGAAACAAGTCACCAAAAAAAAGGCAAAAACTAAACAAAAAATACAATAGCCAAGAAAACAAAACAAAAAAACTAAGATGACATCAGACAAAAACCAAGCAAAAAAAAAATAAAACAATAGACAAAAAATAATAATGATATAAATATACATACATACATACATATATACATACAAACATATGTTAGAAGACAGTAGACAAAATACAGAGACAAAAGACAAAAAAAAATGAAAGGACAATAGACAAAAAACAGATTAAAAAGAAAGATAGACAAAACCAAACAGAACAAACGTACCCTGAAGTCATTTTACATCCTCCATCTTTTCCATCCTCCTCCTCCTCCTCCTCCTCCTGCAGACTTTGTCACTTTATTGACCCCTGTCCTTCAGTGAACAGCGTCTGTCTCTCAGCTTTGAGCTTGCATCTACATGTTCAGATAAAGTGCTGTAGACCTTGAATTAATGCAGCCAGTCTATTCTCTCATGTGTCTCCCAATATGTTTTGTGCATATTAATGTGTTCTGGGTAAGGCGAGCATTGGAGTGGTGCAAGGCAATTCTTCTTCACTGTGCCTTCCAACCACAGTATTACAGCACTAATTCCCATGAGGCTTCATAAATTAGTCTGGTGTGCTGCTGTGCTGTTTCCATGGGTCCAAACACTAGATGGCAGCAGTGTGACACAGTCTCCCTTGGATAGGGTGGGCCCACCTGCCTTTGAAATACTTTCCATTCAGAAACATAATAAGGTATTTTTTTTCTCCGTGGAGTGAATTTAAATATTTAAAAGCCTAATGGTTTTTCTATGTGCATGTGTGATGTTGAGGCTTTCTGTTTTTGTCACCAGCTAATGTGGCACAAAAACAACAGAGCAGACTTAGTGTTTCTGTAAAACTACTATACTTCATCCTGATCACTGTATACTGACTGAAATGTTTCAGCAAAACTATTAACCTATTGTACCGCTGTGACTCGACATCATGTGTAATTTAGGGCATCTTAACCTTTATAGGGTTATATATCATTAAAATACTCTGAAATTCAAAATTTCAACCTTTGTATGTTATTGGACATCGTCATCTCCCTCTTCTTGAAATAAAACACCCAGGCAGCACATGCTAAAAAGTAATTACATGCAATAAAACAACTGTTATAAGGTCATAAACTGACAAAAATCACTTATATTCACTATTTACAGCTTCAAAATGTCAATCAATTTAATTATTAGTTTGTTAAAAGGGGGTGGGAGTCTATAAGTTACACTTCTTTTCACTCCTTTTCGTGTTTGTCCATGTCATATTGTTCTTTGTTATCTGATGGTTTTATGTGCTTGAGATAAAACTAAATTAACAAAAAATGTCTATAAAATCTCTCTGAATCCCTATATAATATGATAAAAACCAACATGCTTCTTGACCTCCATGAGGTACAGGATTGGCCCCATATTTTGATGTTTGTGGAAATGACTAAAAATAGTCACTTGCCTGATAAAGGATCACGCCTGAAATCTTAAAATGTGCTGTTTCTGAAGGTTTACAGACCTTAAGCTTGAGAAACCTACAGGTTCTAGTAAATGTATAAAACTGATATATTGTATTACAAGCTTGACAGCCTCCTTTAGACTGCGTACCAAAACATTTTTTCATCAGATACATCCTCTTAGTGCTCATTACAGGTTGTGAATGGCCATAAGATGAATCTATGTAGTGTTTGATTGATGTAATGCTTGACCGAGTCCCACAGGAAATGAATGTAGATCTGCAGTCATGCACTTAAAATGGGAGCTCCTGAAAATGTAATTTCAAAACCCATTTCCTCCAATTTGAGCCATTATTGAATGGACCACTGGCCTCCTGCTCTCACATTGTCTTATATAGAAAGGTCGGGGTATTGCGTTATGTTTCTATGTTTGTGTGTGTAGTCTGTGTGTATGTTTGTGTGTGTCTCAGTGACCATGTTTGCTGAAGGGCTTGGGCGTCCCTATGTTTTAATCAGCGCACACATGCAGCTTCTTTTTCAGTTGCATCAGGCGAGTGATCCAAATGTTAGTGTGCCTGTTGCCCACAGAAGTAGGTGTGAGTGTAGTTCGACTCCCTCCCAGAGATGGGCTGAGGATGAGGGGGAGGATGAAGAGAGGATAAAGATCAGCCTTCCCAACAGGAGGTTTGCACTATTCCCTGGAGTTCAAGACTCTTGTTGGCAGGTTTTCTCTCATTAGGAATTCTGTGCAACCCTGAGATCCTCCGGGGCTCAGTGGGTCACAACCACAACACACCGTCCTGTCTCACCTAGACTTATCCTTTCCTACTTGCATTGGCCCTCTGTCCTCTAAATGTTCTCTCCTCTTTCCTCCTCTCCCCAAAGATGATATTGTAATTCATTTATGTCTGACTCACTCTCACATTCTCCCGTTTTATATTCACCTACTGCTTCTCCTCCACTATAATTTTATGAACCACGTCTTCACCAAATGTAAGGGCAGTATTTTAAAATCTATACATTCAAGACTCAAGTGTCTGTCTCTCCTCTTCTCTCCAGTGGAAGTCCCTCTGGATCCACTAGTATAATTAATCTGTGCCTTCCCCACCCTTACTTATCGCCTCCTCCTCTTCTCTTATTTCATCTCATCTCCTCTGCGCTCCTCTACGTGCTAACCTTAGTGACCTTCCTTTTAACCTTGTCATCTTAAATAACCTCATCATCGCCACCTCCTTCCTTCCACATCTCATTCATCCTTCATTCGCCTCTTTCGTACCTCTTGAAACATTAACCCACCCCCCAGATGCCTTATTTTGCCTGTTTAAAAAACCTAACCCTTTTACAGAAAAGCTTTAACTGCAGTGCTTTATCCTCAGTTGCCCTCCACAGTGGCATCCTCTCTAACATTTTTCTTCTTTTTCTGTCAAGAGACCTTGCAAATGTCCCCACACAAGTACATGTACAGAGTGCAGTAAATTGTGTTTACTCCTGCGGCTGACTTGAACAGAACACAGTTGGAGTACTTTTACATTAGGAGATATATAAAGACATAGACAAAGACTGATCATTTATGGTGGTGAAAATTTCTCTTTAACCCATAAGGACCCAGAGTGACTTTTGTGGCAGTTGCTAAATGAAATTTTCTCTTTATTTAACCTTTCCTAATTGATTTATCACCATTTATTATAATATTATCTACTGAATTAGGCATTTTTTCCAGTGAAAATCATTTATTTTTCTATGTTTCATTGACTGATCATGAAGATGCTGGTAAAAGTTCATAGTAAAGTCAAAGGTTATTGTATCAAAACAGGAAACAAATTAAGAAAAGATTAATGTGTTTTGGTCAGACTTCAGAATAGTAGTGACAAACACTTCCTATTCATAAAATCTTTCTTTACACTGTACCATTTCTTATCTTTCATAGTGATGATAATGTCTCACTTTTTCTATCTACTGTGCAGAGAACTCACTACACATTTCAATATGTTCATGCTTATTTCATTGAATACAGGACAAAATGTCTTAGTCAAAATGAGCACAAAGGTCTGAGTTGATGGTATAGAAACATTAACCCATGAAGACCCAGTGTTACTTTTGTGGCAGTTTCCAAATTATAATTTTTTTCTCTATATTTAGCATTTTTCGAGTGATTTATCACCATTTATTATACTATTATCCTCTGTGTTTTGCATTTTTAAGTGAAAATCGGGTATTTTCTTATATTTAATTCACTGATCATATAGATGGTATAGAAACATTAACCCATGAAGACCCAGTGTTACTTTTGTGGCAGTTTCCAAATTATAATTTTTTTCTCTATATTTAGCATTTTTCGAGTGATTTATCACCATTTATTATACTATTATCCTCTGTGTTTTGCATTTTTAAGTGAAAATCGGGTATTTTCTTATATTTAATTCACTGATCATATAGATGTTCATTAAAGCTCAGAGTAAATTCAAAGGGGATTATATCAGAAACTGTGGCAGGTAAAGACAAAGTGACTTTTCCAGTAAAATATATCATTAACTGCACATAAACCCAGTGTGTCCATTCACTGTCATTGATTCAGCTCCATGGGTTTTACTGGTGAATCAGTGTTGTAGAAGATGATAGTGTTTCCACAGTAACTATAGATCCTCTGAACGTCCAAATGGGTCATATCTGATGACCATGAAAAGATGACAAACTGTATCTTACACCAATTATTTACATGTATTGATAGGATTAGTGGATCAACAGTTTAGATTAGTAGATGCTTTTGGTCGACGGTGGATGTTTGGGTCTTTATGGGTTAAATGTGAGCATGCAATGTAATGTCAAAAAGTATTTTCAACTTCACATGCATTTCAGTCAGCACTGGTTATATAAACCTATATCCAATCCCCCACAGCTCTGTGGATTCATGCACCAAAGCATTTTTCTCAGCTGAATATATGAGAGTGTGGAGTCACTGTAATGGCCCACACTGTAGATAACAGGACTTTTTAAACCTTTCATAACCTCACCTTATGCCCTATAGCTGTACAATTCTCCCATCTCTCTCCTCTACACCTCTTTCTATGTTCTATTTCCTCTATAACTTTCCTGCCAACTCATTCTCACAATTACAAGTCTTTTGTTCCCTTTGTGACCTCTGTTCACCCAAGTTATTTCCTCAGATGTCCTCTTGGTCTTGTCAGACTCATGCCCGGTCCACTTTAATCATAGATATTTTGCAAAATGAATGTTTTTCACCATGTTTGAGCCTCTGAGTGATAATCTTCAAAAACTTTTGTGTGTATCCATGTGAACAGGGACAACAAAGGGACCATTAATATGTCATACCTAATTGATGCATGCATTATTATTGCTTTCTGTTATGAAGAACCACATTAAATATAGGTTCTATAGATGTATAAGTCAGCGTATGATCTGCAGCACCAACACATTTAAGAAAAAGACACATATACTTGTGTTATGAGGAATTCCAAATAAAAGAAAGAATACATTACAATAGGGATGGGAATCAATAAGAATTTAACGATTCCCATCCCTACATTGCAATGACCCAAACCAACACTTTTTAGCTAACTTAGGTTTATAATGTAACCTGTCAAAACTGAACTTCACGACAGACTAAAGTCACTGTACCTGTTCTGTCCAGTCTCATATGATGATCTGCAGTGATTTACCAGATGGAGCAGTTTATTGTAGGTTTTATGTTCTATGTGTACAGAGATATTTGATAAAAAATGAAGGTTGTGTGGATAGAATTTTTTGAAACGAGCAAAATCTCAGTTTAGAAATATATTTGTATACTGTAATGTAGGCAATGCATCAGACGCTGTGTTTACATTCACAAATTGGAGACTACATTCTAATACATGCAAAAAAACTGTATACTATATGCTGTTGTTTAAAACACTATACATTGCAGTTGCTGTATGTGAATATGGATGTACTATACAGTAATTGCCATTTGACTTATCACCATGGTTGGCAAATGTTTGCAGAAGTTTACATTAAATAGCTGTAACCAATAATTTTATTGATTCTATCTATTTGTATTTGTATTTTCTATTTATTTATTTAGTTAAAGGACAGTGTGTATTGGCATTAGTTGCAAAGAATAAGATGCATGCACCAGATTTAGCAGAGGAGCTAATTTCCATGTGTTGTCCTAGACAAACGATCAACATAATAAAACATCACATAGATTACAAAGAACTAATACACTGGAAGAAAACTGTTAAATATGACAGATATAGGAAAGTTTGCTGAGGCTGAACGGTTGCAGCCAAATACATAAAAAGGAGCTTCTACATTCTGAAAGTACAATAACATTTCCTAGAATAAGAATAAGATATAAAAGAAAGAAGAAGAGAGGAAAAAAGAAGAATAAATAAAAAGAAGAATAAATAAATAGTGTGATCTTGTGTACTAGTTAATGTCAACCACAAGTTTATGCAATTTTTTATTCCAAGTAAATCATCATTTATATTTCATTTATATTTATATCCTTTTTTTCTGGCACATTTTTATTTTTTTCTTTTGGAATGTCCTTTGCAGTGGACAGTGTTTTGTTTGTTTGTTTGTTTTTTTTAAAAAAGCCTTGAAACTCTTGTCCGCTACAGAGGACAAACATGCATTGCTGGGTCTCAGGAGGATATCATAAAAAATCCTACCATAGCAGTTGTAAGTACTTTGACTCATCTCTGCGGCACATAGACATTTCTTTCTTCATTCCAGAGGCTGTATGCACATAATTTACATCAAACTCTGTCTTACACTCCAGACAAAAGAAGGGAAGTACATGAACATATTGCATAGTGGGATGTAATCTATCATGTGGATAGCTTGAGTGGTTCACTAAGGTGTAGTAAACATGAAGGTGTCTTTGACATACTGCAGACTTTTTTTGTCACATACTACATCTTTTGTCCAGAATCAATACACCAGTAGTATGTGGCGCGTTATTTTGACCGTAGGCCAGAGTACACTATGGGGTGCAGCATTTCACGCAGATAGCTCAAGTAATGTACTGTGAAATTTGGCCTGTATGGTATATGGTAGATCTGGGTGTTTTTGGCATACTGCAGATTTTCAAGTTTGTCACATGCACACATGCCATTTCAAACACAGTCCACACTTTCTTCTCGCTTCTTCACACTGCATGCTGGGAGTTTGCGTAAGCAAGTAGGTGTGGGTGGTTGGTGACTGTGAAGCTGTAAGAGGTTTAGGGAACGTAATACTGTCACAAGAAGAAAAACGGTGACATTCATTACAAGATTCATGATTGATAGCACATGAGGCTGAAGTGAAAAGTCTTTGGATAAACATGCATGGTACATCTGATCTTTTTTTTTTTTTTTTGTGAAAGAAAGGAGGGCATTTTATCAGAAACATAACTATCATATTCGTTAATGTTTCTCCCTTGTCTTTACCAGTATTGTAAAACATCTCCCTTTGCTAGAACAGATGACCTACAAAATATGAATTCAGAAAGAAGTGGGTGAAGAAATTTGGGAAAAATGGCACGTTTACATAACCTATGAGACAAACTTGTAAACCTTTAAGTGTAAAAACTGTATTGTTTGTCTTAGCAACGTGATCTTTGTAATCCCATGACCTCATGACCTTTTTGTTTTGTTTTTGCTTTTGAATCTGTAAAAAAACCTAAAACTCTCATAAATAAAGAGTTTTAAAAAAATACAGGGAGTCCCAAAAAATGTATACACACTTTAAATAATTGTAAAGTAGGTGTTTATTAAAATTCATTTAATTTTCAAAATGTAATAGAATTGCCAAATATTATTTTACTGTTTTGTCACTATTGTTTTGAACTTGCCAAACAGGTGGATTGGACGGAGGGGTTGAATACCCTCTGCGTTCACCAGACCTCACACCACTAGACTTTTTTTTATGGGGATACCTAAAAGACAAAGTCTACGCAATGAGACCTGCAACAGTCTCTGAACTGAGAGCAGCCATTGAACGTGAATGCAAGAAAATACTGAGGGAATTGTTTGGTAATGTGTGCGATTCTATTGCTTGGCATTGTCAGCAGTGTCTGGACCAGAACGGGCGTGAGTTTGAGAACAGGCGGTGACAAAACAATAAAATGATGTTTATTAAAATTCATTTAATTTTCAAAATGTAATGGAATTTACAAACACCTACTTTACAATTATTTAAAGTGTGTATAAATTTTTTGGGACACACTGTAAAAACATTCTCCCTGGCACTCATTGTATGAGCTTGGCTATAGCAATAGCAGGGACTGCAACAGACTGAAAACCAAACCCCACCCAGCCTGTGTTTCAGTTCTGTCAATTCCGGTTACAGAAAATTACCTCACTAATGTATGGAGAACATTTAATCCAACAGACAATACATGGATTAAAGCTACTGAGAACGGGTAAAAGGCAGTCAAATAAGATAGGATTTATGCAAACCAAACACTCAGCAACAATTAATTAGGTCCACGATATCACCCTTTGGTTCCTCAGATCATTGTATAGTATAATAGTAGACATTTTCTTGTGTGCCCTCAGTGTTGTTCATATTGACACTGCACTCATTTCAAGATCAGGTTTTCTGTCAGTTGTTCTCTGACTCCTTTAGAGTGAGAAGGGATGAAAAGAACACTAACCCCCTGGCTATACACTGAACACATAAAACATGAGGAGCAGGACATGTACCAGGAATTGATGGTCTGTTCTGCTTTATCCTCTTTGTAGTGTCATAGGATGATTGACAGTCACACCCATTAAAGGAGATTAATCGTTTTCTTGAATCTCAAATAAGACCATCTGCGGAATTAACAGATTTTTTTTCCTGATGTGGACAGATTCATTAGGAAGATTAGAACAGTGGTTGCATATGAACAGCTGAGTAAACAGATGAAAGTTACCAAAAAAAATGTGCAAGACGAAGAATTTTCAAAGAATTTGTGGTGTACAGAGGATGTTATTATGGTCCTCTATTTCTTATTTTTCTTTGTATTTTTGTGCAAAGTGTGAAGTTGGGAAGCTTAAATAGAAAAAGAGGATGGGATACATGAGATGAGAGAATGAGAAAGAAATAACGGCTTTGCTGAGTCGAACTAAAATAAAAGTATGCTTTTCTTAGAGGAGACACTTCAATAGACAATGAGGTTTGGTAGAGTGTATTGGACAGGCCAGTATTATCTGAACTATGGTACTGACAATAGTGCAACTTCAGCTGTTTTCATCTCACAGTGTCTCTGTTTAACAAATGATCTAGCATGTGAAACAGAGCAAAGGAGAACTCAAATACTTAAAGTGCTGTAAGACATCAATTTTTTTCATAAATGCGTATCTTTATAATTCTGGCACCAAATGTCTGGGACCCTTAAAGACCTAAAATTATCTTTGTGCTGACTTCCAAATGATCTTTTCTCTAAATGTAACCTTTCTGAAGTAATTTACACCATTTAATATATAATTTAACAGTCAAAATCAGCTTTTTCCCTCTGTATTTAATTTACTGATCATGCAGATGTTTCTAAAAGGTCTGAGTACATCCAAAAGGTTATTATATCAAACAGAGAAATCTGAAAAAAAACTGACTCTTATTAAAATACATCAGTAAATGAATATAAAAACAAGAGTCTACAACCACCGTCATTTGTCAAAGTACATGGGTTTTACTGGTGAATCAATGTTACAGAAGATGATGATGTTTCTACGTTCACTACGGTGCCTCTGAATGTCCACATGGGTCATATGTGATGATGATGAAAAGCTACAGAACTGTATTTTACCTGTTTATTTTTATGTACACTGAACAAAAATATTAACACAACACTTGTTTTTGCTCCCATTTTTCATGAGCTGAATTCGAAGACCGAAGACTTTTTCTATGTTGACAAAAGGCCTGTTTCTCTCACATACTGTTCACAAATCTGTCTAAATCTGTCAGTGAGCATGAGGTAATCCATATGTGAACAATATTTGAGAGAAATAGGCTTTTTGTGTGCATAGAAAAAGTCTTAGATCTTTGAGTTTAGCTCATGAAAAATGGGAGCAAAAACAGCTGTGTTGTGTTTATAGTTTTGTTTAGGATTAATGGATCAAAACTTATTAAACCTTTTAGATCAGTAGATGCTTTAAGTCAATAGCGGCTATGTTTGCCTTTGAGGTCTTTAACAAACTGAATAAGAAATTTAGGCAGCTCAACTGTTCCTCAGTAGGAGTTATTGGACAGAAATGGTTCTCTATACCCTGCAGTCCTCAGGAGAGCCTCATCCACCACCGGCTTCACTTCTGTGCAGTGTGGTTAGAAAATGACCTGACATTTAAAGGAAATTTAATCAGGCAGTGCATGTGGATGAAAGTTATTGAGGGTATTATGTGGGTATTATGTGGATAGGATTTATCTAAAATCAAACATATTGTAGCCTATAACAACAGTTTTATTAAGTCCACAAGAACCTGGTGGATTTTTTTAGAATATCTCAGAATTATTATTTACTGTCAAAAATACAGAAAAAAAAGCAATGGTGCTGTACGCACATCCACTGTAACATAATTAGTAGGCTGAAACTTTATATGACATTTTTTTTGTATTTCTGAAATAGTAGTGTGAACCCAATAGTATGTGTAATTTAAAAGGGTCATATTTTGCTAAACCCACTTTTATTAGTCTTTGGTTCATTTATTTGTGTATTTGGACCCTAATAGTTCATAAAGTTTGAATTTGAACCCTCCAGGTGCTGCAAAGATATCTTTACATTCATTTTGGCAGAAATCCACTGGATTTCTACAACCTGTCTTAATTCCTGCTTAATTTATTATGTCTCTATCTAGTTATGTCACGACATTTTCACATATAAAGTCAAGACTTCTGACGAACATTTCTCCGAGTAGGACATAATTGTTTATCAGCAGCAGCGGTTGTAGTCCATACTGAAAATATGTCCAGACTTCAAGCTGATTACGTAAAATGTTCAGATGTTGGTTGAACGGGACAGAGCAGCACAGCCAACAACCTGGAGGGGGTGGGGCGTGAAGTGGCCCATCTGCATTTAAAGGGCCGGCGCTCAAAACAACCTTTCTGGTGTCATTACTCAGAAATAGGGTTGAAGATGGACCTGTGGAGTTGAATTTATGAAGAATCCAGACCCAAGTATAGTATTTGCAGTTTATGTAGACCACAGGGAAATGGTTTAAAATACATAATTCCATTTAAGAAAAAGCAAAATATAACTCCTTCGATACAATATTATTATTGTAAAAATAACAGTATACAGGCTCTGGACACTTTGCCAACATGAATATCCCACAATGCAACACAGTCATGACAACAGCAGGCACTGACAGAAGGCAGACACAGTCCAGAATGGTAATCAATACTACTGATGGTAGTCCGTAGTACTACACACATGGCGGTCAAATCTGTAGTATTACGCATGAGCTAGTAGAGGTGATATGAGCCAGTTACCAAGGTTACGTGCCCCCTTTCAGGCACTAACATGGATTCAGACCCTGAGCAGTGCATCCTAAACTATGCACTTCACTGTTCTTTTACACAAATATGTGTTGAATGTTAGTACAGATATTATGTATACAATTTCGAATGAACCCAGTGATTATAGGTGAAGGTTTTAAGAGACTGAAGATGAAATAATGAATATGAAGGCTGGGGAGCGTAGGAGGAAGGCTCTGGTATGGCAAAACATGTCTGTTATATGTTGAGTATCTTCTTGGGCATGTTATGATTTCACACAAACTTCCACTTGCACAGTGTAAATCCATGTGGACAAAAATCACTTATGGACAAGTTTTAGTGCTCTCTTTTCATGTAGTTAATGAAAATAAATAAAAGATATTTCGTTTCCATATGAGAAAGGATGTTGCATCTTCTTTTTTCTTTAAGTTCGAGAGAAAAAAGCAGAGCTAGATGAAGACGTATCTCAAGCTTCAGAATGACAGTAATTGATCCTTCCAACATGAGGCAGCTGGCAGTAGACTTCTACAGCAGCCTGCTCTCTGTTTGAGAACTGTGACTGACTGTGTGGAGGAGATACTAGAGGGACAGCCACTGAACGAGGATTCATGGGAGGTGCCATGTCTTCTGATGAGATGGCTGCAGCAGTTCAGTGGTTCAGCTAGTGGTGAAGCTTTCAGAGTCGATGGAATGGTGTTTCCCCAGTAACGAGATCTTTGTTTAAAGTAAAAATTAGCCCATTCTGAGTTACATACAGAGTACTAAATAATTGTAAAATATCTTTCACTTTGATTCAAGAAGTGTTGGAGTGAGCTTTAGTTCTCAGTAGCTTGGACTCATGTCCCTGCTTCAGTTTGCAGTTGTAGAGCCATAGACATATTTTGAATAGAATAGAATAGAATAGAATAGAATAGAATAGAATAGAATAGAATAGAATAGAATAGAATAGAATAGAATAGATCTTTATTGTCATTGTCACGGGAACAATGAAAATCAGTTTAGCATCTCAGTTCAATTTAGCAACAAAACACTTAGTGCAAAGGTAGTCTATAGGAAAAATAAAATAAAATAAGATTAAAAAAAAATATCACAGAGTATTAAGAAAAAGTAGGACTATGCAAAGGATTCAGAATAAAATATTAATACACATGTGCTACTAAAGTAATGCTAGAACTCCTGAGATGAACAACATATACAGAAAGAATATACAAAAGCTAACTGTATACTACAGATGAGAGACATGTACAACAAATAGGATAAATACAGGTAGTAGTAAGATGCATGTGTTGTGGCTATTGCACTGAGGTACAGTGAGTATTGTACTGTCCATTACTCTGGGGGTGGAGATTGTTTACACTCAGAGTACAGTGATCACGTAACATATATGTACCATTTATGAAACAGCAGATGCTTCTTGTAAACAGTGAATCCAGGTGTTAGCGTTGATGCATCCAAGTGTAAAAAGGCCAGTCTACTGTTCATATTTTTTATATGACATGTGGGGAGCCCTTTTACTTAGAAATAGTTAATAATTGTGTATTATTATTATTATTATTATTTTTTTAATTAATCCATAAAGACCCAAACAGCCACTGGTGACCAAAACCATCAACAAATCTAAACTGTTTAATACCTGATCCACTAATCCTATACATGTAAATAATTGATGTAAAATACAGTTTATCATCTTTTCATGGTCATCAGATATGACCCATTTGGACGTTCAGAGGCTCTGTGGTTACCGTGGAAACACTGTCATCTTCTACAACATTGATTCACCAGTGAAAACCACGGAGTTGGGTCAGTGACAGTGCATAGGCCACACAGGCGGTTGCCTAGGGCGCCAACCACTATAGGGGGCGCTACTGGTAGGAAAAATAAATAAATAATAAAAATAATAATAGTAATAATAATTATAGTAATTAAAGAAATACTAGTACTGATAACATGATAATATCTCATTAACTGTATTAAAAATAAAGAAATGAGGAGAAAAAACCAAACAAAAAAAACACCCCCCCTGTAATATCTCAGGTGAACTCTCCCAGACCAGATGCTCACTGTCTGCGTGAGTGACAGACAGAGACAGAGCAGAGCTAAATGACAGCGTCAGCCAGGTGTTGGAACTAAACATCCAGGTAAAGGTTGAAGAATTTATCACCATGAAAAGGCCTTCCAAGGCCTTAGCTGCACAGTTTAGAAGCCGAGAAAAGAGGAGGCAGAAAATAATCCAATTACAGAGGTATGCAACCTTGAATAATGTTAAAAAAACGCTTGATGTTACTAGCAACAGCTAACTGAACTGAAATGAAGCAAAGTTGGCTAATAATGGAACTGTAGATGATTAAGATATGAGATATCTGCTAAGGTGTGGTTTACTGCTGCTGAACTGGTTTATATATGTTTCTATCTGGTTTATATATATTTCTATCTGGATTACTGCTGGTTGGCTGGTTTCTAAATGTTTGGTTACTAAATTTTTCTGTCTGGTTTACTGCTGGGTGCTTTGTGCATCTCCTCTCACACTTTGTGCATCTCCTCTTCTGCCCCCATATATACAGTACAAGCCAAAAGTTTGGACACACCTTCTCATTCTTCGCATTTTCTTTATTTTCATGACTATTTTCATTGTAGAGCCTCACTGAAGGCATCAAAACTATGAATGAACACATGTGGAATTATGTACTTAACAAAAAAGTGTGAAATAACTGAAAACATATCTTATATTCTAGTTTCTTCAAAGTAGCCACCCTTAGCTCTGATGACTGCTTTGCACACTCTTGGCTTTCTCTTGATGAGCTTCCAGAGGTAGTCACCTGAAATGGTTTCCTAACAGTCTTGAAGAAGTTCCCAGAGATGCTTAGCACTTGTTGGCCCTTTTGCCTTCACTCTGTGGTCCAGCTCAACCAAACCATCTCAGTTGGGTTCAAGTCCGGTGACTGTGGAGGCCAGGTCATCTGGCGCAGCACTCCATCACTCTCCTTCTTGATCAAATATCCCTCACACAGCCTGGAGGTGTGTTTGGGGTCATTGTCCTGTTGAAAAATAAATGATGGTCCAACTAAACGCAGACCGGATGGAATGGCATGTCACTTCAGGATGCTGTGGTAGCCATGCTGCTTCAGGTTGCCTTTAATCTTGAATAAATCCCCAACAGCGTCACTAGCAAAGCACCCCCACACCATCACACCTCCCCCTCCATGCTTCACGGTGGGAACCAGGCATGTAGCATCCATCCGTTCACCTTTTCTGCGTCGCACAAAGACATGGCGGTTGGATCCAAAGATCTGAAATTTGGACTCATCAGACCAAAGCACAGATTTCCACTGGTCTAATGTCCATTCCTTATGTTTCTTGGCCCAAATAAATCTTTTGTGTTTGTTGCCTCTCCTTAGCAGTGGTTTCCTAGCAGCTATTTGATCATGAAGACCTGATTGGCGCAGTCTCCTCTTAACAGTTGTTGTAGAGATGTGTCTGCTGCTAGAGCTCTGTGTGGCATTCATCTGGTCTTTAATCTGAGCTGCTGTTAATTTGCGATTTCTGAGGCTGGTGACTCGGATGAACTTATCTTCAGCATCAGAGGTGACTCTTGGTCTTCCTTTCCTGGGGCGGTCCTCATGTGAGCCAGTTTCGTTGGAGCGCTTGATGGTTTTTGTGACTGCACTTGGGGACACATTCAAAGTTTTTGAAATTTTCTAGACTGACTGACCTTCATTTCTTAAAGTAATGATGGCCACTCGTTTGTCTTTACTTAGCTGATTGGTTCTCGCCATAATATGCATTCTAACAGTTGTCCAGTAGGGCTGTCAGCTGTGCATCAACCTGACTTCTGCACAACACAACTGATGGTCCCAACCCCATCAATAAGGCAAGAAATTCCACAAAGTAACCCTGATGAGGCACACCTGTGAAGTGGAAACCATTTCAGGTGACTACCTCTGGAAGCTCATCAAGAGAATGCCAAGAGTGTGCAAAGCAGTCATCAGAGCTAAGGGTGGCTACTTTGAAGAAACTAGAATATAAGAGATGTTGTCAGTTATTTCACACTTTTTTGGTAAGTACATAATTCCACATGTGTTCATTTATAGTTTTGATGCCTTCAGTGAGGCTCTACAATGAAAATAGTCATGAAAATAAAGAAAATGCGAAGAATGAGAAGGTGTGTCCAAACTTCTGGCCTGTACTGTGTGTGTATATATATATATATATATATATATATATATATACATATGCTATATTTTGTTAGAAAAGTCACTTTTTCTTCAGTTTTCTCTGTTTCTGATATAATAAAACACAACTTTAATCTGAGCTTTTATGAACATCTACACGATTGGAAAATCAAATATTGAAAAATACATGATTTGTACTGAAAAAACATAAAATACAGAGGATTAACATTATAATAAATGGTGATAAATCAATTAAGAATGATCAAACAGATAGAAAATAATAGTATAATAATAGAAAGTAAAAGTGTATGTTTGTATGTATGTTTGTATGTATTTAATAATTGGTATTTTCTGATAATTTCTTCAATATAAAGGTTGTCAAACTTGTATCTAGCAGGGCATACATTGAGATCTTCACCAGTACCAGCTAGTGCTCCTTTAGGTACTTTATCCTTTACATAGCCTGCATTTATTAACTTACTCACAGCTTATTACACAAACACAGTGAAAACCTATTGTCATAGTACTGTGCTTGATCCAAAAACCCAACACAATACATTCTCAAAACCAAAACTCACTGTCAACCTTGCACACATGCACTGCTTCTGTAGTCAGTAAAACATATACAGTATTCTGCTATATAGTTGGTCAACATATCTTACATTCAGTGTTGTGTTCAACGTTCCCCAAGTCTTATAGCAGAGATATAGAAGAGGCTGACAAATGTCTTCTGAGACAACGTTCACTGTTGTGTTCTTCCTTCTCAGGACCTCTGATTGACATCTGTAGCCAAATTACAGCTTTTCACCTTCAGACTAGTGCAAAAAAGGAGAAGTCTGACAAACTGAACCATTAAAGCACTGGTTGAAGGTCAAAGTCTTGCTCCCCTGCTTGTTTAGCTGGTTACCTACCCAGCACTCCACATGCCCTCTGTGTACTTGTGTCAAGGCTGCTTTTTTCGTGGACGTCTCTCTCACTCTGTCTCTGACTAGTCAAGGACAGCAGGAGTAGCAGTGCATGGCATGATTTTATTTGGCTCGTCATGGGTTAGAATACTTATAATGGAAGGATAAATGACCAGATGCCAATCAATGGACTGCAGATAACTTAAAAAGGTGGAAGAAGATGCAAAAGATGGAGAGACTCACAGATATACAATATATATTGTAGTGCAATCTATTTGCTATTTCCTGTCTGGGAGTCTGTCTCCATGGATATCAAGACTCTATGAATGTTTGTCATGCTCTGATTGCCTCAGCCTGCCATCAGCTGGAGCACATACGATGTGTAGGGGCATGATATGGATCATTGACAATGATACGTGCCACACATTGTCTGTCTTTTTTTCCCTCTTTCTCTGTATTCCCATTTGCCTCCTTATCTCGTTCTGGTCACTGTCTTCTTTTTTCTTCATTGCTTTCTTTGGATGAGATGCTTAGATCAGTGATCCAAACCTCTGACCTGATAGTTTTTTGTGTTTTTTATAAACCTGTGCTCATGAAAATTGTATTTTTATGATTGTTTAGACCCTGTCCTCGTGCAGCAAAAGAAACACCAAATATTAGTTCATCTAAGGTTCTATTTTCAGGCTTATTTCCATAAAGAAAATGTCAGCGTGGTCTCATGGTATATCACAGGATGGGGATGTGCTTATTTGCAAAAACAAACAGTCTGTCCCATTGAAGACAAATTCATTAGTGTATCACCTTAGAAGGGTAATGTAGTATCTGGAATCTTGCTCTTTAAAGACTGTTATTTGTGCAGCCTACTGCCCTTGCTGAACCTGACAAATGCTTGGATATGGAAATAAGACACTGAATTCAACTCTGTGATGTCAAAATGCCATCAATACGACAGTACCCCCGAAGAAAGATGCTAAACTTAAAGGGAGATGGTTGTCACATTGTGACTCGCTGCTTATGGAAAAATTCAATAAGGAAAAACAGAATAAAACCTTTCCCCTATAATGAGGTCCCATGACAGCCAACCCACATGAGTTAGCAGAAGAAACACCAGTACATTTTCCTGAATGTTTATCTCTGGAACTTGAATGTTTCTTGCTGTAAAAGCTGTGAGGTGGGTTAGGAAAAGGTCACACTGCTCTGTCACCCCATGAGTAAATTCACTGTCAAATACAAAGTAAAGTAAATGACCTCATATTTGAGTAATATTTTATGTTTCAACATATTGTGTAATGTTGAGCCAGATTATTTTAAGTGTGTAATTTAATAGGCATAGGCATCTAAATAAGCATAAATAAAACTAATACATGATTTAATTAGTCGCTTCATTGAATTATTACAGCAGTGTGTGATGTAAAAGTAAGACGCACAATAGTATTTTTTCCCTCAGGTTTCCCATTCATTAAAATTAACTACATGTCTGATTTAAAGCAATGAGTGACCATAGACTTCTAACAGAGGTTTATCGTTCTAACATTACTCACAAACGACAAAATGACTTTCATTCTGTCCTTCATGAATCACTGGGGCCAATCATTACTACTGTTAAACAAAATGACTCCCATCAAAACGATTGCCTCAGAATTATTTTAAACCTGGGAAGCTGCACAATGTGTTTCCTACAGGTGATTTCCTGTAGGAGGCTGTTTCACTATAAATAATCAGTGTGACATGTTTCTAATGTTATTTTCCCAAAGGAACTAATGTTTATGCCTTGTATGTTCTTATGAAAGCAGCGCCTTTTCCTCATTTATGCTTGTTCATTTCCGATGCACCTGCAGTCGTGCCTCTTTTTCTGCCAATCTAACTTTATTCCTTACACTTCCTCCTTCAATCTCTCCCACGTTATTATTTCTCCTCCTCTTCATGTTTGTCTTTTGCCTCCGTCTTGCTCCTCACACAGTGTGCTCAGCTTTGTATTGCAGGGTTATATGAAATTCAGCTCCTCCTTCGTTACTGCTCCCTGCAGTGCTGCTGAATGTTTAAAAGGATGCAGATGCTGTGTTCTCTAGGAGCATTTGCATACAATTTGTATGGATGTGGTCACTTTCATGAGCTGTTTAAGTATCTTTATAGTGTACTTCCTTAAAATGGATTATATGTTGATTTTATGGTTACTTGCTTTACTTGATAAAGAAAGTTCACAATTTGTGATCGTAAGTTCATAATGAAAAGCATTTAAATAAGTTACCAAAGGGCAAGGTGTGTCAAAGAAACAAATAAAAACATACAATTTAGTCATAAGAGTCATTAAAATTTCATCTTGCTACACTGCAGCGGGTTTAGAAGTAGAACCAGGAGGAAAACTTGCTGCAGGCTATGCCAGAAGAAAATCGACTGCATTTCCCTCTTTTTTTTTTTTCTTTTTTTTTTTTTTTACATTTAATTTTATCGTTTTGGATGAGCACTCATCCATGCTTAGAAAATCAAAACAAATTCTATTTGTAAAATAAGACTTGAACCAATTAAAAACAGCACTGGAGAGAAAAAAATGTAACATGCTGAACATTTTCTTCATTCATTTGGAGAGATTAACTCTGTGCTTTTGTCGAGTTCCCAACAGTTTTATCTGTGAAAATAAAACAGTATATAAATGTTAAATGTATATCATGCATTTATCCATCAATCATAACTAATCTACATTTAGCTGACTATTGGCCAATTTCAACAAATGATTCCTCTGATATCTCATGGTAAATGCATGGTCAAAAATATCAGTGTGAATGAAATCTGGTAAAATTAAAATTTAAATAATGTTCTAAGAGATGAAAATCTGAGGTTATTATCCTTCTACCCATTGTAAGTAAGTGAAAAGGCCCCTTTAAAGCAACAGATACTTTTTGACACAAAAAGTACGTGAATGCTGCTGGACTCCAGATGGTGATTCTGCAGTCGTCCTGGCCTTATCTTTGTTTGTCCCTACAGCAGGCCTACAGCAGCTTCTGCAAGCTTTTCTACATAAACTTAACAACTAAAGCTCAGTGAACTGGATGAATGTTTTGATGTAGAAATAAGCTGTTTAGATGAGGGGTTTTGCCTGCTCGCTCTCTCTCTCTGCTTTCATTTTTCTCTCCTCGTCAGTGGGGAGTACACTGCACTGGTCGACTGACACCTAATATTGACGCTGGCCAGTCCCAATCAAGGTCATCATGATGCTTCCTAATCCCGATAGACTATGATCACTCATCAGTGAGTTGCATGATGGAAACACAGCCCCTGAGCATTGAAAATCAAACTCAGCTGAGAGAGAAACTAATTCTCCAGTCATATGTTGAATGGCAGACCTTCAGTTGAGTGAAATTTGCCCCAGTAGACATCTGTCGAACCCTTTCAATCATTGCTCCTCAACACCGTGCCCTTAGATGTCCAAAAATAGAAAAGACATGACTGATTTTGTTGACGTTATGACATGGATTAACAAAAATAAATAAATAAATAAATAAAATCCCTCTGTCATTGACGTAATCATCAACAAATGAAAGAAAATGGAAGACCTTCATGATCGTCTCCATCATTAACCTTATTATGTGTGAGTGTTTTCAGGAAGCACAGCAGAGGTCATGAAATGGGCTGAGGTCATAGTGACCGTATTAAGCAGTGGGAGGCAGGGACAAATATGAGGGCAGTATCTACAGCACTATCCATGACTAATGCTGGAGCTTGGCAGGCATCACACAGTTATACTTGTAACATGCACTCGCAGACTCACGCATGCATACAGTATATCGAGAGACAAGTATGCAAACACACCCCAAGGTCCACATTCACTCCAGACTTAGTGACTAACTGGGTTAGGGGTGGGGTAGGACATTTCTCTGAGTATCAGTGACCCGCATTAAGTTACAATGTATTCCCCAGCGAGGGGATATGAGCCTCCCTGTCACTGGAAAATGAGGGGTGGACGGAAGTAGGGGGGGAGGAGCAGAGGCAAATAGATGGGAAAAAGCAGAAAGAGACAGAGGCGGAGAGGAGAGGAGAGGAGAGGAGAGGAGGAGAGGAGAGGAGAGGAGAGGAGAGGAGAGGAGAGGAGAGGAGAGGAGAGGAGAGGAGAGGAGAGGAGAGGAGAGGAGAGGAGAGGAGAGGAGAGGAGAGGAGAGGAGAGGAGAGGAGAGCTACAGAGGAAATAGTAGCTGTGAGAATAGACAGAAAAGGAAAGAAATATGAGGAAAGTGAATGTCCACACACTTACAGTATACACAGTACAGTAAAGCCTCCAGAGGATGATGTTCCACACATGTATTGGGAGGCAGAACCCCAAAAGTTTAATCCGTGTCAAACTGTTGTGAATGTGAATTAGAGCGAATGAAAAGACAAAATATTTATAGAAAACCTGTCTGCCTGGTTCAGCTTCAGCCAGCATAGCCAGACCGTTCTCTACATTTAAGTTAATGCTGTGCCAGCACTGGAAATAAGGTCAGGCTGAACCCATTAGCATTCTGAAATAGACATTGAAAAGACTTTTCTGGGTTGTTTGTGTTTCCTTCAACCTGTAACAGTTGTCTTGGACTGCACTGAAGGACAGAGGCAGTAATGGTAGATTTGCAAAGGCTGTTGGAAGAACTTGTTTTGGCGGACCATCCAGTTGTCAGCTTAGAGGTTGTTTCATGTACTGAGGGGAGACTTTGAAAACTGTAACAAGCACAGAGTGATGGAGTTGGATTGAAACAGTCAGTATATTTAACCTTATTCTGAAGCGTTCTTCCTGTGACTTGTGCTAAGCCTTGACATTCCATATTGATCACAGTACTTCACACACACTGTACTCACCAGCACTTTTTCTTCCATTATAAGAGAACGTCATTCTCACTGTTTATCACCTGTCTTGTTTGTGTTTCTTGTGCTATAAGATGATGTAGACTGTGTCATGATTTCAGCAATAATGGATTCAGTGAAACTTTCACCAATAGAAATTGTACAAGACTGGAAACTGACTGAACTGATCTCCTTGACTGCTTTTAAATCTTAACTCAAAGTGCTGGAGACTAACTCAATAACTTGCACTTGTTTTTCATAGTTTGACTTGTCCTGTTAGTTTGTGTATGTTGTAACTGTGTGTTTTATCCTCCTGAGACCCAGCAATGCATTGTTGTCCTCTGTAGGGGACAAAAGTTTCACAGTTTTACTTAAAAAATGCTGTCCATTGCAAAGGACGTCCCATTTATAAACAAGAAAAGCTCTAGGAGAGTGCAGACCTCTGCCAAGAGAGATCTGCCCCCCCACCCCGATCACCACCAAAATTTAATCATTTCTTCCTAGTACCAGTATCCACATTTCCTGAAAATTTCATGAAAATCCGTCCATAACTTTTTGAGTTATCTTGCTAACAAACAAACACACATGCATGCACGCACACAAAGCAAAGTGATCACAATACCGCCTGACACAGGTGATAGATAGATAGATAGATAGATAGATAGATAGATAGATAGATAGATAGATAGATAGATAGATAGATAGATAGATAGATAGATAGATAGATAGATAGATAGATAGATAGATAGATAGATAGATAGATAGATAGATAGATACTGTAGATAGAATTTTAAACATGTATCTGAAAAAAACAGTTGCATTATGCAGTTTCCAATTAAGACAGCAGTTTAATGTAAAAAAGCTAAAACTTCCATTTTCCTGGGTCTCAGGAGGTAATTTCATGCTGCCTCTTGGCCAGAACTCCCTTCAAAAAGGAGGTTCTTAATCTCAATGGGATCTGTTTTTCCTGGTTAAATAAAGGTTAAATAAATAAAATGACATGAAATAAATGCTGATTTGTCGAAGTCCAGCTTCTACATCAGTGTACAGTTAGATATGAGGTCACGGTGTATGATTTGGTTAATTTATTTATTAAATGTCCCTTAAAATCCTTAAATAACCAGGTAGATTAATGGTTTGAGATGATACAAAAAAGGACAAACAAAGAGAACAAAGAGAAGTTAATAATGTACTCAAATCAAATGACTGGACATGGATTTACTGAAATAGGAAAAAGTGCAACGTAAATTCAGGGCTTCCTTAAATATTCATCTATATCTCATATATCTCTGTCTGTAGCACTTTGAGATTCCACTGAATGAAACATATATGTTGTTTGCAATGCGACTTCAGTCTGAATGGTCATGTCATACTTTGTCCGACTTTTATGTCACTGAAATATAATTGTCGTCACTATTCTGTGCAGGATGAAATGAGACCATATTTACTTCCATAAATACAATGTGCTGCATGTGACTTCACATCAGCTCATATGGGTCACTTCAGGGCCATAGTCTGTTCGCACATGAGTCTGTTGGCACTCATGTTTACATTATAATATGAACAACCATGCAAAAAATTGGATTTCAGCAAAAATCTGAATTGAGTATTTAAGACCTGCAGCGTAAAGAGAGCCTAAAGAGTCACTGGACTTAATAGGTTAGGCCCAAGTTCTTCCAGAAAATGCAATTTTATACACAAGTGACGCTCTGCAAATGACAGCAAAATGGTCCTTCATCCTCTTTTTTTTTTTTTCTTTTTTATATTTTAGATTCTTTTATTACTGCTTTGCACATTCTTGGCATTCTCTCTCTTTTTCTTCCTTCCTTCATTCTTCCTTCATCCTCTCATTATCATCAGATAAAATGCAGCAGAACCCCACTGTGAAACTGTGTAGATACTGATGATAGCTGAATGGCTGATCAGACCTTTTGTTTAGGATCAGAGACTTAAGTCTTTCTCTCTTTCACACAGTTCCAGTTTGTGTATTCTCTTCACCTTTGCACTTTTATTTCCTCTCTGTTTTTCAGTCTATCTCCTTGTTCTCCTCCTCTCCCTGGCTCTCTTTGCCACCTTTCTTTTGCCATTTCTCTCTCCCACACTCCACCCACACCCACTGCTGTCTGCTCATCTGTGAAGACACATGCACAAACGCACACTTAGCAGCTGAAGCCTTTTCCCAGTAAAATGTCAGGGGAATGCTGAGGTAATGCCAAGCCTTAGATTAAACCAGCATTTAACCAGCAACTGAGTCGTATGGGTGTGTAAGTGTGTGTATGAGCTTAAGGGTGTGCTTGTGTGTGTGTTATCAAATGTGCAGGAGTGTAGTTACATCAGAACACAATGTCCTGCTTATGTTAGCTAGAAGAAAGCATGAGGTAAATTTCTGAAGTAAGTAGTGGTGCTCATAACTCTTAATTAGATTTTCAAATGGAATTCTACACTTATTCATTAAATAGAACCAAGAGAAGAGCCACGCTAAATACAGTTGTGGAAAAAATTATTAGACCACTCCTTATTTTCTTCAATTTCTTGTTCATTTTAATGCCTGGTACAGCTAAAGCTACATTTGTTTGGACAAATATATTGATAACAACTAAAATAGCTCATAGTAGTTTAATTTCAGGGCTGATATCTATCCATTTTCCATGTTTTCTTGATAATAATCAAAATCGCTTCAGTTCTTACATCAATATCCATGGCATTGTACTGACAAAAATAGTGCTTTTAGGCATTCCGTGTTTTCTTTTCTGTTTGTCTTAGTCACGCGATACACATGGGAGTTAGTACTTGATTGAATAACCATTGTTTTTGATGACTTTTGATGGTCTAATAGCCTTCGCTGCAGCCACCCCCACCCTATGGAACTCACTCCCACAAAACATCAGGAACTTGGACTCAATACAAAACTTCAAATCACTACTCAAATCTCACCTGTTCAAACTTGCATTTTCTTGAGCCCCTTTGTTCTCATTGTTCTTTTTATTTTGTTTGTTTGTGAAGCATCTTTGAGTGTCCAAAAAAGTGCTATATACAGGGTGGGGAAGCAAAATTTACAATGAACATTTAGTTGTTTTTTCTCAGCAGGCACTACGTCAATTGTTTTGAAACCAAACATATATTGATGTCATAATCATACCTAACACTATTATCCATATCTTTTCAGAAACTTTTGCCCATATGAGTAATCAGGAAAGCAAACGTCAAAGAGTGTGTGATTTGCTGAATGCACTCGTCACACCAAAGGAGATTTCAGAAATAGGTGGAGTGTCCATAAAGACTGTTTTTAATGTAAAAAAGAGAATGACTATGAGCAAAACTATTACGAGAAAGTCTGGAAGATACTAATAAAGAAGAATGGGAGAAGTTGTCACCCGTATATTTGAGGAACACTTGCGCAAGTTTCAGGAAGCGTATGAAGGCAGTTATTGAGAAAGAAGGAGGACACATAGAATAAAAACATTTTCTATTATGTACATTTTCTTGTGGCAAATAAATTCTCATGACTTTCAATAAACTAATTGGTCATACACTGTCTTTCAATCCCTGCCTCAAAATATTGTAAATTTTGCCTCCCCACCCTGTATGTGTGAAGTATTATTGTAATTAAAACTTTTTTTCACGACTGTATGTGTATACATTGTAACTACAGGGCCAGTAAGAGCAGACAGTGCTTTAAACTTAAATACTAACATCATTTACAAAACCATGCACTAGCCTAACCAGACATGAGTGAGAAACCCTTGCAGATAAGGACACAAACAAAGAACTGAAATACTGAGCCGAGTAGTCATATGCAGTGTGCAGTCTCATTAAATGTTTTAATTCAGGCTCTTAAATAAGTCTAATTTCTCTTTGTTGGAGAGTGCACACATTCAGCAGTGGCAGCTGTAGAACTCAGTCGTCCGTGCGTATATGCGTCTGTGTTTGTCTGTGTGTGGTTATTTAGGACACAGCATTAATGACCAAATTATAATTCAGCTCATGCACAGAAGCAACAGAGGCACATGGACCCAAAAGTGCATACAAACACACACACACACACACACACATACACACACACACACACACACACACACACACACACACACACACACACACACAACCTACACAGCGAAACACAAAGAACAGGCAGCGTTTGTGACTGTGACATATTCTTTCTGCTTATGTTTGAACACATCACTTTAAATGGTGTCTGTCTGCGTGTATAAATTCATTGATGAGTGTGTCTGGAAATGTGTGTGTGTGTGTGTGTGTGTGTGTGTGTGTGAATACTGTATTTCGATCTGTCTGTACGCCCGTCCTCTGCCTGTGTGAGATGACGAGGTCACTGGGCCGAGCCTCTTAACTTCACAGTTCAATTTGGATTTGCATAATCCTAGCGGTAATTTCCACAGGGTGCATCCATCCAGCATATCTCGACAGGTGACGGAGGTTAGACAGCTATCCCATGTTCCACTGCTCCGCCAACAGACCAGAGAGAACAAACATGCATAGAAGAATCCAAGAAACACTGCATTAGTAAAAGTCACAAAGCTTAGTAGGAAGAGACATGAAATAAATTATTAAATTGAAATAATGTCTAATTACACAATGAGAACAGTGAAAAGAGTAGAGGAAATTATCAGTGGAACGGGACAGTGATAAAGAATAAATTACAAAAAAGACATGGAGATTACGTGGATTCTTAATCATATTCGGTGCTTCATTATTTTACTCTGTGATGAATAGCACACCAAAAAAAAAAGGACAATTAAAAGTACCATATTATATTGCCGTAAGATGTTCATGCTAACAAGTCTATAAATAACAGGAGAGTAATGTTTTCTGGCAAGTTTTCAAAAGGAATTACATCAAGATAACGTTTCAAGATATAATAGCAAAATCATCTGATGTCTTTTTTTTAATGCAAGTTTTTAATCACAGCTACTGAAGAGCTAACACGAGGAAAAAAAATGTTTTATTCAACAAACAGAATGTGTGGTTCACCGGTGAATGAGCCATCAGTCACACCTGTCAATCACAGCCCTACATGGCAAGGTCCTCACTTCGCTCTAAAATCTCAATAACGGAGAATACTTAACAGAAGCGCTGGTTTTATTATTTTATCTTATTATTACAGGCTGCAAATAATGTGACTAGAGTGACCTGGAAAAATAATAGAGACAGTCTGGAGAAGTCTATGGGAGACAAACTTTTTTTGGGACTAACATCTAGCGGCTCTTATTGTGTTCATTATTCATTGGCTATTACAAGCAATGTTTGTTATTGCTGAATTACAAGCTGTGTTTGTCCCTAAATCCTACTTTTCTGAACTTAACTCAGCGAGCTTGTGTGTGTTGATACTCACATCTTTTAAAGGAGTGATATTTGGCTTTTTTAAATGGAATTCTGCATTTTAAAACATTTGCCTGTGGTCTACATAAACTGTAAATGCTATGCTTGGCTCTGAATTCTTCATTAATTCAACTCCACACGTCCATCTTCAACTCTATTTCTGAGTAATGACACCTGAAAGGTCATTTTGAGCACTGGCCCTTTAAATGCAAATGAGCCACTTCACGCCCCACCCCCTCCAGGTTGTTGACTGTGCTTCTCCTGTTCAGACACTTGTGTTCATTAATACAACTAACAATTGAACATTTTAGGTAATCGGCTTGAAGTTTGGACATATTTAGTATGGACTAAAACCACTGCTGCCGATAAACAATTATGTCGTACTCGGAGAAATGTTCGTCAGAAGTCTTGATTTTATATGTGCAAATATCGTGACGTAACTAGCTATGAAACGTAACACATTAAACTGGAATTAAAACGGGTTGTAGAAATCCACTTTTTCAAATTTTCAAAATGAAAATAAAGATAGTTTTGCAGCACCTGGAGGGTTCAAATTCAAACTTTATGAACTATTAAATGAACCACAGACTGATAAAAGTGGGTTTAGCAAAATATGACCCCTTTAAGCCACACATCCTTGTCTTGTAACAGTTTTTATTATTATTTTTTTTTATAGCTTTCATTTTATTAGGGCACTTCACCTAAACTGACAGCTATAATGGATGTATTGTACATCTCTTAAAATTGTAAAAGAATGCTTTACAGGTAGTTACACTAAACATAAATGGTGAACAAATGGCAATTAATAAGAATAAATAAGTTTTTCATTACAATATTCAGTTTTTCCCCACTAGACTAATCTCAGTATTCTACATAGCTTTTTTCTTTTTTTTTTTTTTTTTTACTTTTTATTTTAACATTTTTAAAACACTTTTACAACACAGTAACAACATTAACAGCACAAAAACAACAAGGGAGGGATATGCACTCATCTGCTTTTCCACATCAGATCTGGTCTTATAACATCTTTTAAGTAAGTTATATATTGTTGCCAACATGACATCATCTTATCGTCATCCTATTTGACTTACGAGGGCCGTTCAATAAGTTCATGGCCTCACCCAGAACAGAACAACACAGACTGATAATTTATATTTTATTTTTCAACATAATCTCCATTTACAGCAATGCACTTGGTCCATCGATGTTCAAGCATCACTATCCCATCACGAAAGAATGTAACATCCTGTATTATAACAACCAGTATTTCTGGGTGAGGCCATGAACTTATTGAACAGCCCTTGTAACCACAGAGGCTTTAACAAGGCCAATTCAGACAACTAAAAATATGCAGTACAATCACAGGAGTGCCCATCTTGGATACAATTTCATGCTAAGTTTGTTTCAACCAAGGCTATGAAGTATTAATGCCAAATTCTTTCCAGTGAAACCAGCCAAGTAAATGCAAAGCATCTTTATCAGCAACCACTAAAGCACTACTCCTGCATTTCACACATTTTTATCAATTTGTCTCTCAATCTGTCAACACTTAGTCTAGCAGGAATTCATGAAAACTACAGCTCCCTCTGCAGTAGTTAATAGTCTCCATTAGCAGAAAAAAAGCCTTCAATTTTCTTCCAGGGTTAATAGAGGTGACACTTGGCTCAGTGGTACCAAGATGGCCGCCGTCTGTGTTTGACCCAGTGACACATTTCCTGTCCCATCTGTCTGTGGGACCCAGAGGAGATGAGAGCCTCCCCGAACACCAGGGAGAACAGAGTGTGTGTGTCTCTGTGCATGTGTGTGAGGCGGCATCTTTATGTCGACTTAATGTTTACTCAGCGACTCCCAGCTTGTGTCTGAATTATTCAGACTTGTTCATGCACACACACATTCAAAATTTGCAATCCTGGTGTCACTGGTGGTGCGCTGTCAACCCTGTCTGTTAATTTGTACCAGAAAGGATGAAAAAAAATCTCCCTTTCCCTGCTCATTTCTTTCTTTTCTTCTTGTGTCTCTTTGACCCCCATTTACTTTGTCAGCCTTTTTCTTCCTCATCTACCTCCTCATCTCCCATCCCCTCTTTGTCTGCTTCCTGACTCACCCTCATGCCCTCTCTCTCTCTCTCTCTCTCTCTCATACATAAGTAAATGAGAAGCAGGGAAACATTTCTTATTACTCTCAAAGTTCTGCCTTTGAGCAGCCCGGCAAGTAAAAATCAGCGAAGAATGATGCAGAAGTGTCATTTATTTCTGTATGACCCATATGCTCATGGTATTAAATGTGAAAATACATACATAGCATACAAATACAGCAACTTGTGCAGTCCTTAAATCCTCTCAGCTCTCTTTTTTTGATACTTAAAAATGATCTACCAGATGATAACCAAGAGTATTCATATCATAAATCATTCATTTAATCATTAAATCATGCCCAATTTAACTCTGAACTACAGTAAATATCGATGTCTGCCGCCTTAATGCAAGTGCTTCAAAGAAAATGATTCTAGACTAGTTTGATTAATCAATATGTTACATAGATGGAAGAGGGAGGAAGGAAAAGAGAAAAGGAAGAAGGGCGGATGGGGAGTGAAAGGGGGGAGGCAGGAAGTGAGATAGATGCTTAAAGATGTAAAATAGGAGAGAGGATACTGATAAAAATGGATGAAAGAGAGAGATAAGGTGAGATACATATAAAGCAAGAACACAAATACACCAACTTATACAGTCATTTTGATCCACATTTCACTGTATCTCTAGCTAACAATCCTTATGATCTGACAATCCTCAGAAATCTGATGGATCAGAGTAGCTCTTCTACAAACCTTTGGTGCTGTTCAGTGCTGAGAGATGAAATACATCAAGACTCGAGTGTGAGTCTCTCTGCATCTATATGTGCCCACTTACTTCCTCCCACCCTCCTCCCACTTCTTCTACTGCAGTCCTGATTGTAGCATGATACAGCAAAATGCAAAACACTTTGAGTGATCTAAATTGCTGTTTTATTTGTCTGAAGATCAGTGATATGTGTGTTATTTCCTCCACTGAGGCGTAGACATACTGTAACTTCAAACAAAACTAATTGCCCCCTTTATTTTTCCTTTTTGGCTTTATTTTCTTCTCCCTCATCTTTTCTCCTCTCCTCTCCTCTCCTCTCCTCCCTTTTTCCTCTCCTCTCCTCCCTTTTCCTCTCCTCTCCTCCCTTTTTCTTCTCCTCTCCTCTCCTCTCCTCTCCTCCCTTTTCCTCTCCTCTCCTCCCTTTTTCCTCTCCTCTCCTCTCCTCTCCTCTCCTCTCCCATCCCCCTACTCTTTTCTGCCCTGCAACAGAGAAACTCAGGGGTGAACAATTCTCCTGAATGTATCCTGAATTATTATAGTGTCTGATGGCGTCTCTCTATTTATAGCCACCTTCACTTACTGTAAATCTGTGTAGCTGGGACTATTACATGTATGCATTGGCATATGTGGTTAAAACCAGTTGGAGTAATGGCATATACATGTATTTGGACACTAATGAACATCATGCATGCTAGATTTGGTCTTGCATATTGATATCAGTGGGTCTAGTCTGTGCTACCCCCTGTGATGGGGCATAATTGATTGAATGCTTATTATATGGTAATGTACCATTATCCATGCTGTCTGTACAGTAATGTAATACTGTAGTAATGCTATGTGTTCAGGTCTTATTAGTGTAACTGCTCTGTATGTACACATGCACAACTACATGTATGTGATTGTGCAAATCAAACATTGTGGAAGTGAACATGAAATGCTTGTGTATTCATGCAGGTCTGAATGTACGAGCTTGGCAGCAGTGTGTGTACAGTATGTGTGTGTGTGCCAGTGTATTTACACATAGGGTGGGCTGATGTATTTCTGTCCAATTAGCCAGTGACCCAATTCTCTCTGGCTGTCTCAGAGTCATTCTGTGGTCGTAATGGATTCATTCTATCATCATATCCAATCTCCCTGTCTGCATTACAGTGGAACACCACTCAATTTAACTCGCACATGACGCTCCTCTTACCAAGGACAGTTCAATCAATATCTGTGGATGTGATCCTCCACCCCCCCAAACCCACTTCACTCACAAGGCTTTCAGTGTACTACGCTCTCATATGTCATTTAATCAGAATGTACAAATTTGAGCTGTTGCTCTGACACTGATATGCATGAATACACACAGATTCAAAGACTTCACATACAGAACCTATACATTCGCAGATATGAAATGTCCCACAAAAAATCATTCACTTACTACCATCAGTTTCACCTTAGGAGGGCTCTTTCTCACTGGAATGTAATTCAGAAGTTATACATTACAGTAATAGAAAGTAAAGTGTGGTGGAAAATACACTAAGGGCTGGATCTACTAAGATCCCAATTTGCATGTACTAATTTGCGTGCGCTATCTAGAATTTTGCGTGTGGGGTTGAACTGTAGTTTGCTAAGAGTGATTGAGTAAATGACAACAGGTGCAAACGTGTTGGAGCCGTGCCCATTTAAATGAGGGTTTTGTGTGTTTTTTGTTGGTTTGCAGCATGGTGAGTTTGGAGAGGTGAAAACGCAAAGCTAAATTTGACCCTATAGAATTAGAGGTGTTGGTAGATGGAGCAAATAAACACTTAAATGAGCTACAGCAAAGAAGCCTTGTTTGGTCTCATTCAAGAAGTCCTGAGTGTGTGGAAACCAAATAAACCTGGCCATCCGGCACGACAAGGCATTTAGGACTTCAGACAGCACATCTGAAAAACGGGATTGGGAGATCCCAGCTGTAACAGCTACCGTACGCTGGAATGACCCAGATGCAAAAAAATGTAAACATGCCAAGAGTTTTGTCTTTGCAGGTATTGTGTGAATCCTTCTCGTGGCTCCAAATATGCTCTGACTTCCTCCAAAATAACAAGGCTGGATAGGCCATATGTTTTAACGAGTGTTTCCTCATTCATTCCAAAAATGTTCACACGAGGGTGAAAAATGCGTTCTCTGTGTCTTGTTTCATTGTTTCAGTGTCTCCTTCTGGCGACAATAACCGCAGCCATGTGTGCAATTACACATCCAAGCCATTTGCATCTCCCTTTAAGGCGTGTTAAATATAGGTACACTTTCTATCAGCAAAATTGCTTTCAGGTTTGATAAATCACTTTGCGTGTGCTAAATTAATATATTTACATTTTCTCCTCTCAGCACACGCACAATTGTGTGTAAACTCCCCATATTGCATATTCATTGCAGCAAACATACTAACTGGATGTAGATGTGCTATTTTGCACCTTTGAAAGATGAGACCCTTAGTGCACACTGTTAGTAAATCAGTTTGTATATTTGTTTGCACACATTTTTATACATGCAAACCTTTAGTAGATCTGGCCCCAAATGGCTTAAACTACATTCCGTATGGGTCAAACTGGACAGTATGATTGCAGGTTTACAGTATCATACATATACAGTATACCTACATGATAATATAATGTGCATAATGCAATCATAATAATAATAATAATAATAATAATAATAATAATAATAATAATAATAATAATAATAATAATAATAATAATGCAATAATGTTGTTCAGTATCACTAAATGACTTGAAATAAAGAAATGTGGAAATTTGCATATTAGCTATACAGGAGTGATACATTCACTGGTGAAATCCAGGAGAAGAAGAACATAGAGAATGTAAGCATGAAAAATAGTCCCTATGAACATTAACTGAACATCCGCTGGCTGGATGCTGCCCACTGGTCCACTAACTCCTCTGTGGCCTCCATCATATGTAGGTCAGCTGATTATCAGGTGACATCTCACAGCTGTTCTCTTTCACCTGCTGCAGGTCATGTTCAGAGTTGTACCTGGCGGAAGAACAGGAGAGAGCAACACAACAAAGTAATGCAGCTATGTCTCATATTCTGTTTTCAAATGGACATGGCTAAAACTGACCTCATACATTGAATAGCATGCACCCACTGAATTAATGGTGCTTTATTGCTCACATTGCACATGATACTGAACTAATTAAACAGTATTATGTTTCTTATTGTCTCATGTTATATTTTTCCTATTAATTATTATTCTAGACAGTTTTTTTCATGTGTTTATTGCACATATCATATTGCAATAACAATTAAAATACTATTTATCTGACAGTACACTTTTCCCGTATGAAACTACATTTCAGGATACTAGCATACCACCTGATTTACAATTCCTTACAGCCTTCTTATCTGCCTACAAGAAGTAAGTGAGTCAGCCAAAAGGCGGCTGATCTCAGCATCATGTCCACTACAGGCTCACAGATACTCTTTTTGTGCTGGAGCAGATAAAAACCACATACAGGTGTGTCTGGGCTTCTGGGCTGTTACTTTAACAAATCAGAATGCAGTATTAAAAGAAAAGAAAAGAAAACAAAAAATATCTGCAACACATACAGTACTTTGGCAAACCTACTTAGCCCATAAAGACCCAAAAATCCACTGCTGACCAAAAGCATCTACTGATCTAAAATGTTTTATACCGGTTGATCCACTAATTCTATCAATTCATGTAAAATAATTGGTGTAAAATACAGTTTGTCATCTTTTCATGGTCATCAGATATGACCCGTTTGGACGTTCAGAGGTTCCGTAGTGAACATGGAAGCACTGTCATCTTCTACAACATTGATTCACCAGTAAAACCTGTGGAGTTTGATAAATGACAGTGGATGGACACACTGGGTTAATATTCAGTTAATTATATATTTTACTGAAAAGTCAGCATTTTGTCAGTTTTCTCTGTTTTGATATAAAAACCATTGAATTTACTCTGAGCTTTTTTTTGGAACATCCATATGATCAGTGAATTAAATATAAGAAAATGCATAATTTTCACTGTGAAAAATAGGGTTAATATTACAATAAATGGTGATAAATCGGATAAGAATGGTTAAATATAGACAAAAATTCACTTGGGAACTGCCACAAAAGTTTCACTGGGTTTTTATGGGTTAATCACATTCAGTCTCACATTGGATCTGTGTCCTATAAGCTGGCTGATATCCAGAACACACTCGTTGTCCTTGCTGTCATTTAGATTGATGGTCATTGAGTGACAGCACAATCATTTTTAGTCAGGATGATTTTAGATGCAGGCCCATATTGTTCTGTCACATTTCTCTGACACTTTAGTCTATCATAGGACGCATATGACATGTATGTATGACTTGTGGCTCCAGAGCTGCACACATGTTTGCATAGACACCTATTTCTTCAACAGCATTTTTGGCTTTTTTCTGACAGCACTGTAATAGTGTGTTTTCTTCTGTGCATATATGCATATGTTTCCATCTATGTGTGTACGTATGCATTTGGTAGTGTTATCAGTTCACACACCTGTGTCAGCTAGATACTGCATCCTGCTGCCCCACTCTCTTGTTGCCATGGTGAAGTCCCTTTGGCCTAAAGCATGTGCATAGGTGTGTGCGTGTTTTTAACATGTGTGCAACTTTTCAAATGAACATGTATTTTCTTCTGTGCACATGCATATTCATATTCATATTCATATGCATGCTTGTCTGTTCGCTCTGTATTGAAATGAGTGTGCACCTATGCCGTTTTAACAACTGTGGACTCATTTGTGTGGATGTACCTGCATGTGTTTCTGCAGAGCATGGTGTCAGCCTGTGTTTTACTGGGTGCATGTGTCCTCTGTGATCAGGCTTTGAGGCAGATGTGGGAAGAGGAGGGGAGTGATGACTCACATAAATGGTGGGAGGAAGAGGTCCTTGTCCTCCTTTAGTCAGGCTGTTTGTCGTCAGGATGTCTCTCTCTCTCTCTCTCCCTCTGTGTGTCTGTGTCTCCTACTTGTTTTAACCCTCTTTTTTTCTCTGTTTTCACTTAGAAATGTATAAAAATTGAAAGAGGAAATTGCCCTTTACAACCCACATACAGCCATACATATCAGCTATGACTGTGAGTTTTAACAACATGTAGTCAAATAAATGGTAGTTCAGCACAGACATGTACAATTGACGGGCAATCATGGACAAAAAAAGACACTGTATACAAACATGTTTGAAAGGGGTCCAGCTAAAGATCTTTTTAAAAGCCTATAAAGTTGTTTTTAGCTCAGCACTGCCATTCATGTCACAACCAGAATTCTAACAAAAAAAACCTTTAAAAACTGGATGTTGCTGTAGAGAACAACTAAAGTGGCCTAGTTAATGAGACCCACTTGTTTCTTAAACTAGAGGACGCTTAAGGAGCTGAAGAAAGAAATGCAAATCTCAAGTGATATTTTTAGCTAAATACTGTATTTTAATGTTTCATGGAATATACAAAATATTTTTTTAGTTTGTATTTGTATATGGCCTGGTTTATGTGTGTTAGAGTGTGTATGTCTTGAGCTTTGGGTCATGACTGAAAGGACAAGATCTCAGATACAAGTGGTTGAAGTAAGTTTCCTCTGTAGGGTGGCTGGCTTAGGGATAGGGGGAGGGGCTCAGTCAGCAGGGAGGAGCTCAGAGTAGATCCGCTGCTCCTACACATCAGAGGGGCCAGCTGAGGGGGCTTGGGCATCTGTTTTGGATGCCTCCTGGATGCCTCCCTGGGGAGGTGTTTCGGGCATATCCCGCTGGAAGGAGGCCTCGGGGAAGACCTAGGACATGCTGGAGAGACTATGTCTCTCAGCTGGCCTGGGAATGCCTTGGGGTCCCCCTGGAAGAGCTGGAGGAGGGGTCTGGGGAGAGGGAAGTCTGGGCGTCCCTGCTTAGACTGTTGCCTCCGTGACCCAGCCCCAGATAAACAGTAAAAGATGGATGGATGGATGGATGGATGGAGTGTGTATGTGTGTTATAGGCATTATAATCATTATAGGTAATAGGATAAGAATATCAGCAATCAGCGAATCATGACTGGCTGTGGTATTTATGGTATACTAGGACACAACACTGCTATACTGTGTCTTGTGTCTTTCAACAGCAAATGGCAAAAAAAGCTGGACTGAGAAGTGGTGATTAGTTGTTACTGTGGTCTTAATTACACTTTTCACATTTCAGCCTTTTCTCTGGGATCGTCTGTAATCTGTGGTGCAAAAGCATCTTTTTTCACATCTTTCCCTGAGTTTGACTGATGCCTCATGCACTTTGTCTCTCTTTTTCCATCTGTTATTTTCTCACAGTCTATAATTATGCCTCCATCCAGTCAATTCTCCTATTCTGCTTGTCTGTCTGTTTTTTTAATTATTTGATTGGTTCCCTCTCTTACCCTCTCCTTCCATCCTCTCCTCCTAGTCTCAGATTTCCTCCTGTTTCCATTGCCTTGCTATATCTTTGTTAAGTGTTCTTGGTTTTTTTATCTAACTTTTCTTGGTTTTTCACTCTCTCCTTTGCTCTGTGTGGGCTTCAACTTCAATACAGCTGTTAAAGCCAAAGGGCCACAGTAGTCTGTTATATATGTGTGGAGGCAGCTGCAGACTTCATGCAACATTTATAGCTAGATTTACTGTAGGTTTTCTTGGGAGTTTGTGCAAATTTTTTCTTTAGTATTGTTAGTTCCAAACATCTCTGCTTCAAAGCATCAGCTCTGTGCCACCTAGTAACAGCTTGCTCTCTCCAAAACTGCACACACTCCTTTTTTTCTCTAATTCTGCCATATCTCCCCCCACCTTCTCTCTTTCAGCCCTCCACTCTTGCGACACCTCCCATACTGTGACCGGGAATTCTGGAGATAATTTACATGCTTGCATGCAGGTATACTGAAACAGCCACACATGCCTGCTCTTTTAAGCAGGTCTGATGACGCTGGTTTCGGCTCTGTGGAAGCTTCTAAAGAATGATATTCAAAAGGAGACCTTTTGGTTTCTATGGCAATGATAGCGATGTGAATGTGACAGCTTTCTCATAAATGCAGTCAGATTGAGCACATCTCCATGTAATTATACCTAGGTTGAGAGCTCACTTTAAATCCATGCACAAATGCATATGTACTTGTCTCATTCTTTCTCATTGTATGCTTTGATTACACCGCCGTCTGCGACAAACACACACCGGCACCATCAACCCTGAAATGTTTATATGAGTTAATATTGTAAGTCTAATGAAGACAGCTCTGAAAATAGAGGGCTAGTAACCTTTAATTTCAACATTGTATTAACCTACTCTCTCTCTCTCTCTCTTGCTCTCTTTCTCTCTTTGTCATTTCAATCCAGTTCAATGCATTTTATGGGTACGAATATAATGGACAATTCTGCCAAAGAACTGAATTACAATAATAGAAATAAAAACAATAAAAGCAATGACAATAAGATCATTATGAGTCATCAGCTCTTTCTCCTTCTCCCTTATTCAGAAATGTACATGCATACATGTTAACTGAATGTGAAATCATGTCAATCTAATAAACACATAGACACAATGAACCCTCAACTGACCAAAAGCATCTGATGATCTAAAATGTTTAGTGTCTTTTGAATCACTAATCCTATCAATGCATTTAAATAATTTAGGAACAACATAGTTTTTCAGCTTTTCTGCAGTATCAGATATGACCCATTTCCATGTTCAGAGGCTCCGTAGTGAACGTGGAAACACTGTCATCTTCTGCAACACACTGATTCACTAATGACAGCGTAGTAGTACGACAAGTGATGGATGCTTGTAGATGCTTGTATTTACATTCGGTTAATATATTTTGCTGAAAAAGGTCACTTATGCTTCAGTTTTCTCTGTTTTGATAAATTACCTTCAAATTCACTCTGAGCTTTTTTGAACATCTATGTGGTTGATAAATTAAATAAAGGTAAATACCTGACTTTCACAGTTTCAGTATCATAATATAAGATGACAAATCAGTTGGCGAAGGTTAAATGTAAAGAAACGTTTATGTAGGAGTCCATAAGTCCAAAAGTAGCTCTAGTCCTTAAGGGTTAACTTAACTAAGTTGCTTAAAATGGACAGTATCTAAATACATAGAGGATATAGCAGACATTTTGATAATATTCTGTTTTTAGTCATTTATTTGAAATGGTCGCTCAGACTAGAAACAAACCTCTTAGCATACTCTGTTACAAAATTACTCATATGTTTTGTTAAATCAACAAAACCAGACCAATTTTACAGTGGGTTAATGAGTTTTATTACTTCATTTCACTATATTAAAAAACCCTAACTAGCCTTACATCATTGTGATTGAGAATGAAGTCCTTGTATTCACAAACAAAAAGTCATTTTTTTTCTCCTTTAATTTGAATTGGTGTCACTAAAGAAAGACAAAAAAAAAAAAGGTAAGGGGTCTCAGGGGACTCATATATCCACCCGTTAGGTATTGTGTCTGTACAGGACACATAGCAGCACAGCTATGGCAGAAATAGATGACAATTTGAAACCATTAAGGGGTCTGGTCCTGCTGGTTTGCAGTGGAGAAGACCCAGCCCAATTCAGTGGTGCAAAACAGCCATTCATCCATGGTGGTACTTTGCCTCTGTGACGGGAATTATAGTGGCCTGACATATTAAGGATGAAAGTTGGCTCCCGTGTTGTGTCTTGTTTTCCCCCAGGTGGGATACAACACAAAATAGGCCACATAGCAGACACTGAAACCACTGCAGTCATTTTTTAGACAGTTTGAGCACATGACCTAAATGAGAAATGCAATATTCTTATGCTACACAGCTGAGAAAATGCAAGCCCTGTCATGTGTTCAAATCCACTGTAAGCCTATCATCACATTTTAATATGAAGATTATTCTCTTCTGCTTTCCCTCCTCTAAACTGTTTTGCTACTTTCATAAGATGACTCATGAATTAAATGGCATTCATAATTAGCTTCATTTATATGCCAGAAATTATTTGTTGTGAATCAGACATTATCATTTAAAGTGCATCGTGTCTCAGGAACTTTTGTTTATACTGAAGAGCCACTCTGCAGGAGAAAACCAGTCATGCCAAATGGGTTGACTGGAGGGCGCTTGAGATGTGATCCATCGTGAAAAGCGTCCCTGTAATTAACTTCAGAATGAGATGAACTTGAAGCAGAATAGTGCTTTGTTTCCAGCAGCATCGCCTCGGTTAAAGCTGTAGTAGGCAGAAGTTGAGAAAAGGTAAAAAAAAAAAAAAAAAAAAAAAAACCCAAACAAACAAGCAAAACAGAAGAGGAAAAAATACTGCCAAGTTTAATCAACTCGATTTTTTCCTGGAAATTATTCAAATTGGATGAATATGATGGATTTAACCATTTTAAAATATACAAGGATTATGTAAAAGATATAAAAGGACATGCTGTCATGTAGCCCTGAGGTGTCTTTTAGCATGTAATTAGGGTTTAGACCAGGATATGGTAACACTCTAAGACAGACACATCCTGATATCACCTCCTCCATGCTGTTGCTGTGCATTTTCCTCAACAATTTTATTATTTCCAATATAATTTGCACGCAACACAACACTGTCAGAAAGGCTGGATTTCACAGTCTGAATTTAACCGATGATCTGTACCACATACAGTATTTTGTGCTTAAAATCAAATTGAATGTGACCATGTAGTTGTCATTTCCTCTTAAACTACAAGTATCAACGTTATGAGAGACCTAAAGCTGATAAAACTGATTAAATGGATGGGTATAATGGCAAAAGCCTACTGAAAACACCCAAAAATGTCTTAAGCTATGTTCAGACTGCAGGGAAATGTGGCCCAAATCCAATTTTTTTGCCCATATGTGACCTGTAGCTGATCTGTTAACCCTATAACGCCAAATATGTCATATTTAATACATGAGTTTTGAAGCCCTCTACATGATCAGAGTGATATTTTTTCCTTAAAAAACCTGATGTATACAATTAGATACATGCAATACACAGATAATCCACCAGGGGGGAGGAATTCATTCACCAGAGGCCTTTCCAGTGACACTACAAGACTGTCATTAATGTGGAAGGAGGCAGAACTTTGACAATTTTGAAAAGGAATTACCAATTTGTAAGACATGTTTATGTTATGTTATGTTTTTGTTTGTTCAAAAATAATTTCTGAGCATTGAGACCTGATGTATCAAATATGATACAAAATTGAAACTCATACATGGAAACTGATTTTTGAAAAAAAAAAAAAAAAAATGTTGGAGTTGTTAAGAAGGACCAATAAAGGCTCCAGTTTCAAAGAACTGGAATTTTCTGTCAGTGATTTAATGGTTCAGGCTTTGCAGGGTTAAAGACAGATTGAACAGCACAAATCTGATTTTTTCAACTCTGATCCAGACCACTTTCATATGTGGTCCTAAATCCAATACATATCTAATATTTTACAATGTAACTTCAGTCTGAACGGGCAGGTCGCGTTTATCCAACCTTTACATCATTGAAATGCGACAAACATCACAATTCTGCGTCCTAGGAGTGTTACTTCTGTAAACACAGTGTTTGGTCATGTATTACGTCTTTTGCACATGCGGGTCACTTCAGGGTCACATTCAATTCATCCTCAGAACTGATAGAAGTCACATTTAATGTGTAATATGAACGAGCACACAAAAAATTGGATTTCACCCAAAAATGAAGACCTGCTGTCTGAACGTAGCCTTATACTTAACTTGCATGGTCACATCAATGTTAAACATATCCATCTTTCACCTTGAAGAGGAAGGCTGAGGGACCATCTGGGTAAACCATATGTCTTCACACTTCTTTGACTCTAATGAGAGAAGAATCTGAGGGCACTACAGTCAAATTAGCATCACAGTGACAGGACTGTGTGAGTGTGTGTTTTTTGGGCTGTTGAGTTTTATGTCCAAACATCCTTACTTGTAGTTACCTCTGGACAAAATAGAATTTGCTGGATTTTCTACATTTTACTTTTATTTTGGTGATGATATCATGTTTGGCAGATGCTACACAGTATTTTCATGCAATGCTTTCTATTTCTATCTTGTGTGCCAGCGGAGTAGGGAATTACTTTTGCTTATGTCGATCTGGGTGTGAAAATAAACCCTCATAAATCATGAACATAAGTATTAATCTTTATGAAACTTGATAGGTATATTGACTGTGATGTGATTGGATTTCCGTGCATCTAACTTCAGCAGCAAAATCTAAGAACAGTTTTGATGGGAGATGGATTTTACTTCTTGTCTTGGATGTGTTTTATTTGAGATTAAGTGGATCATTGAAGAACTCATTGTGTTTCCAAGAAACAAAGTAAAGTTCATTGCGCTTTTGCAATTTTTTTCAACTAACAGTCTGGTGTTTCTAAAAAAGAAAGACATCCAGAATATCAATACTCACCCATCTGTTTTCTTAATAGCAATTAAAGCACCAGCCTGTGCAGAGCATTAATGAAGCAACTTCGAAACCTGTGGTTTAACCTTCATTTAGAGAAAATAACCTGACTGGAAATTTGTCATGAAAAAGAGTATTTTAGAAAATCATAATGAGGTCAACAGAATATTATTCACTAACATTTTACTCCTGTTTGCATGAGACTAGTATAACCTCTGGGGACCTCAGATTATTTGGAAATTAACCCTTTATGTGTCTGTTCCAAGCACATTGACACAGGATCAGCAAAGTCTGTTTTTCACCACATTTACTGACATTATTCCCCAGTTCTGATGTCAAGGCTCAAAACCTACAGAGAGCTGTTGAAAGACAGAAAAAGGCTCCTTACTGTAGTTGCCATGTAAGTCATCCATGTCATTATCTTTTGAGAAGTCACTCTTCAGAGGGATTTAAGTTTGCCCTTTCAGTGAATATCCAGGTTATACATGTAACATGAGCCTTCTGAGGCTGCACCCAGAACACTTTCATTTATCATCACTAGCACAGCCTCCAAAATTGTTGCAAATCCCACCAAATCACAGACAAGTTCATGCACATGGGACTAATATTATCGCAGGAACTGTGTGTTTGCTGAAATAGGGTGGATAAATTGCACTTAATTTTTATATTGCAAATTACAAACATGGCAGATTCATACAGGATCACGATCACAGACAACATCTGCATTTATTATAAATTACCAGAGGATCAATGTAAGACTAGTCCCATGTCAATAGGGCCTTAACACATACAGATTAAGTTTAGTTGTATTTTATAGCACTATAGTAATACAGAGCAAGCAAAAATGTATTCACACAGACATAAAGACATGTAATTTTCCATGTTTGTATACAGACTACAAAACACTATACACATTCTCCTGAAATGGGTTTTTGTGTCTGCTGGCACTGCTCAAATGCTCCAGGCATTTCTTTGCATCTAGTCGATGGAAAAGCCTGCAACCATTTGTAGCTCCAGGTGAAGTAAAAATCCCAAACAGTTTGACCACTGAGCATGTAGAAGGAGAGTGAGAGCAAGAGCAAAAGGCAGGATGGATGAATATATAAAGAACAAAAGACACAAAACAGAGATATAAAAAAAAAAAAAAAAAACGAGTGGCAGGGAGAGAGGAGGAGTCGTGGTACACAGGGAGACACAGAGCAAGGCTGTAGTGTGTTATACCACGCCCACTTTGACCTTGGTCGCACCTCCTCCATTCACCCACTCAGAATGACATACACACACACTCACACACAAGACAATGCACACCACAACTGAAGACCACTAAAAAGAAACTGTTGTCAAGCAGCCAAGCTTCAATTGAATGTTCCAACTTTCCTTACTTCCGTTCTATTTCCATTTGACTATCTGTGTGTGTGTGTGTGTGTGTGTGTGTGTGTGTGTGTGTGTGTGTGTGTGTGTGTGTCAGACAGCGAGAAAGGCAGACACAAAGAAAGTGAACAAGATGGATTTGATTCACAGAATGTGTGTTAGTATAATTATTTCACTCCTTTGTCTCGGTTGTGTGTGTGCATTGCATTCACACTGCGTAATGTGAATGGCTGCATGTGCGTTTGGTGTGTACACGCTTGTGTATTTAGATACGTGTGTGTTTGCAGGACAGACGTCTGTGTGGATGTTGTGACACAAAACTGACTGGTCCATTTGGTTCACTCCCACACACATCACACCACCAAGCCAATGCAAACACACAAACACACACACTGCAACTATTGTTTCGACCTGCCCATGTGACTGTGGAAATGACGCCTTTTTTTCGTCACCTTAAACAGCTACAGCAGAGTGTGAATGCACACAGAGAACCACTTAAAGCAGCTCTCAGAAATCAGACAGTTATCGACTCTCATCGATTGGATTTATTGTCCTCTGTAAACAACGCACATTTAGAATCTGATTCAGTTAGATGATTTCTATGCGTGCATGACATCAGATCTACTATGAGTAAACAGTGCTCAAACACTTCTCATCCACTAGATTCACAGTTTCCTTTGCTATATCCCACAGGCTGTAAAAATAATACAAATAAAAAACAACAGGTAAAGTAACATCCTCACTGGAGTCCCTCAGGGTGGTGTTCACAGTACCTACACCCTCTACACAAATGACTGCATCAGTCTGTCATCCGTCACAAAAACGCAGAAGACGCTGTCATCCTGAGACCGCTCAATGACAGTAACTCCATTTCAGACTTCAACACCCAATTTCTCACTTCACACAGTGATGCTCTGCTCCGTCAACTTCCTCTGACTGAATGTGGACAAAACAAAAGAACTGGTTCAGACATAAAGGCAAGGCAAATGTATTTGTATAGCACAATTCATACAGAGGGCAATTAGCAGTGCTTTACAAAAATGGAAAAGAGACAAGTTAAAAACACTTAAAACATAATCAACTAGAAAAGCACTCGGAGAGTGCAGATCTCTGCCAAGGCAGATCACCCCCCGATCACCACCAAAATTTAATCATTTGTTCCTTGTGCCAGTATCAACATTTCCTGAAAATTTCATCAAAATCCATCCATAACTTTTTGAGTTATCTTGCTAACAGACAAACAGACAAACCCTGATGAAAACATAACCTCCGCTGTCCCTTATCGGAGGTAATAAAACATAAATAATAATCAATTAAAATAATGTAAAAGAGAAGAGTGCAGATAGAACTCTTTCAGTTGTTCTATGCACAGTTGAACAGAGCCATTTTCAGACTGGACTTAAACATAGTCAGAGTAGAGGTCTGTTTCATGTTGCATCAAACCCATCCCACTTTGGACTGAATCACTCCTAGATCCAAAGCAGATCAACATGGGTTAATGCATAGATGCATTTAGCTATTTACATGTACAAGCCTCCTCCTCCAAAATACATGCACCTCTTAAAATAGAAGTTGTTTGTATCACTGAGTCATATGCTGCAGGACATGTTACATGTGCACAAGGGCAGGGAATATGTGATATTCATCTAATAATGTGATAACATCTGATCCTGCATCATGTCCAGGCTCTGGTCTCCATCTGCCACTGTGCTCAGTGTCACTACTAGAGCCAGTGTCATGCACTTGGAACATAGTGTTCCTTCACAAATATTCTGCAGGAGGGTTTCATTTCCTGTTGCATTTTCTTTTAAATTCTAGTTTAAAGCTGTATCTGAAAACAACTAGTATATATGTTTTTTTTCCACTAGTATTATTCCATTATAGCATATAATGTTTCCACCAATGATTTATGGGCTCATCAATCAATAAAAAAGTCTTGCCTCTTCTGTGCTCTATGAGAGTTAACTTCAGGAAAAATAATCAATGGCCAGAAACAAATACTTGATTAATTCTGTGTGACCTTTGCCATCGTTTACACATGTATTTGATTATATAAAATCTAATTTTACAAGTCAAGAAAGTTGTAGTCTGTGGTAAAGACAGTAAAGCCATGGTTGGATTTGTGTGGAATAGTTCAGTGGACTGCATCGGCTTTTGTACATGATACATGTTATTAACAATAAAACAGCCATTGCCTTTTTTATAATTCAACCCATTCTTTGAGTGAAAAAGCGTCAAAAGATGTGAAAATCACACAGCCCTGGTTATGTTGAAGGTACAGAGACAGATCATGACAGATCATGAAAAGAGGTAGCAATAGTGACATCAATTCATGACTTTGAGCTTGTAGTTTTTATATTTATGCATTTAATATTAAACTTTAATATTTTACTACATACTGCATCTTTCTTCATATATGTAACTATTGCATAATTCAGCAGGATCAATAAATTACTTGTCTCTCACCTCTGATTTTTCTAAAATAAGGTCCAATGGGGCAGACCTTTGACTTTGACTCTTTGTAGTGTCACATCCTCCTTACAAACATTATGTTATGTGCAGCTGTATCAGAATCAACATGAATATACACATCAGGTAGATTTTCATCAGCATGATCCCCAGGTTCTTCTGCATGTTTGAATGAGTGACATCTAATGGCAGAAAAGACTGTGTTTCATTGCACTATACATTTAAGTGTATTCCATCATCATAAGACTTTTACTCTCCAGTGATCAGTCATATCCCCCTAGAAAAATGACTGTCTCTGCTGTGGGTTGAGTGTGAAAAGTGTGTGTGTTCTTTTTGGTTTATCACCATTTGGGTTGTTTGGATTGTTATCAGTGACACCCAGAGCGACCTTTTCTTTTGTCTTCCCTTAAATATCGTATAGACCTGAGACCCAGAAAGGAATTGTTGTCCTCTATAGAGGACAAGAGTTTCACAGCTTTAGTTTAAAAAAAAAAAAAGAAAACCGTCTCCTACAAAGGACATTCCATAAAATAAATAAATAAATGAAAAATGCATTTGAAAAATTGTTGCATCCTGCTGTTTCCAATCAAATCAAATATTTGATGTAAAAAAGACTCAAAAAAAACTTTTACTTTCCTTGGGCTCAGGAGGATACTGAACACACACATAAAGCATGGACACACCGTGCCATGCAGTAGCCCATTCACACATATATACATACAGTAGTACACACACACACACCAACCCAATACCAACACTGTGTTACGCTAACAGCAGATAGATGATAGTGAATAGTGACCCTCCCATTCTTTCTCTCTGCCACACATACACTCTCTCTCTCCCTCTCTCTCTCCCTCTCCTCACTGTCCAACACAATGACTCCCACCATCCCTTTTTCTTTCCTCAGTTAGTCTTTCAGCACAAACAGTTCACACAGAGCTGTACAATGAGTGCTGTGATGGAGGGAAGCCTATGTCTGCATTGTACTGCTGTGCTTTGTCTCTGACCATCATCACATATCGTTCTCTTTCCCTGTTTCTCTCTCTCTCTCTCTCTCTCTCTCTCTCTGTCTCTCTCTCTCTCTCTGGCCTATAGATTTCCAGCTATAGCCTCCAGACTAGGAGTATGCCAGTCCCGTGGGTCCTAAATCCACAGAATTATGAACACACCACTTTTGCTGAAATTGTATAAAAATGTGCTATGTGTCTCCCAAAAGAGAGTTCCATGAATTAACTGAAGCGTATGGCTGCTATAACGCCTCATGTCTGGCATAAGCCTTAAAAGCTTCCAATAACTTCCAATGTTTCTGCTTCTAACAGTGTTATTCATGTTCACATCACTGCCATGACAATGAACAATCTCTCTGGCTCATTTTTCTCTTTCCTTCATCAACCACCTCTCCTTCTGATATCTATGTTCCCATCAAAATGGCTGACAATGAACTCTTTCTACTGCTCTGTGTGTTATCTACCACCGTTCACATCAAATCACATGACAACACTTGGTCTCAGTTGCCTCCATGTCTGTCTCCATCCGTCTCCGTCTATGGTAACTGATGGAGAAGAGGAAAGAACAGCGATATGTTTCTATTTGACTTCTGTATAATATCACAAAGGCTCATATTTTAATCATTTGTTGGACTCGAAGAATAACAACATCTTATTGCTAATGTGTAATAGTTTGTCCTGTTGACTCATTACTGATAACTTGCAGTTTTTGACTGGCTATAAAACCAAAAAAGTGTTACATTTCAAGAATGAAGAGGCACAACAAGTACAGGAACTCTGTATCCCTCCTAGAATTTAGAGTTACATAATAAGAAATGATGCTGTAGTCAGACAGAAGGTACAGGATAGAATGTGATGAAAATTAATTAACCATACAAATAGGTGTCAGTTTATGTAAGTCACAAAAAAGCATAAAACTAAGTTACTGGACAGTTTCTGCAGTGACTGGGACTGGCAGTTGCTCCTTTTACACAGCACTTCTGTTATGGGAGTATTTCACCTTTATTCCAGAACGACGTTTGTGTAAATGAAATGGTGGATCATTTGGTCCCACCTCTGTCACAGCTCTGTAATGCGTCTGAAGGTAGTAACAGAGCTGTGATAAAGGTGGAATCATGATTCTGGAACACTATATAAAAGGAACACCTCTCATTCCGCAACCAAGGTGTGATGTTTTGATGACGTATTGCATGTGCGACCCCCACGACAGGGGATTTAAAAATGAGCGCAGGCCGTGTACAGTAAACAAACATATCAACACAACCAGAAGGATGTCGAACTGGGGAGACACTGAGATCTGCCAGCTGCTGTCACTTCAGGCGGAGGACTCTATCCATACTAACATTTGTGGAATGGTGAAAGACAGACCGACTCTGGAGAGGTTAGAAACACCACTATGCTCAGGGTATTTCCGACGCGCAAGTTATACGTCACACTATATGCTGCGCTGCATCACCGCCCCTTTGATTCTGGAACACAGGTCCGCTGTGTAGAAGTCCAGCCTGTCTCACCTCTGTTACTCTTTTTCTTGGCTGTGGAAATCTGTCAGTGGTGGAAAAAAGGTGGGATCACCATCTCACCTTTTTCTGTGAAAAAGTGACTTCTGAGTCAAGAACATTTTCTGTTGCTGAAAAGTGTTTATTAAGACTTCTGGGTGAAACGACAAAGCTGTTAAGACTGAGTAAATGGGTTTAAATAACTTCACTGTTGAAAATTGTAATTGTTTGGTTTCTTTAAATTTCTTTATATGTTTACATATTTTTGTCTAATTTTGTTAATAATAGTAATGTTTATATTATGGTTAAACAAGTCTGGCAATTTATATTTATGAGCAGGCGGGGTTGCCTGAGGTTATATATGGCGGCTGTGGCCCATTCTAATCAACCCATTCATTGATCTGTTCACCATCGGCAGAAGCACACAGCCCATTGGTATGTAACAAACGCTATCAGCTAATGTAGACTGCTAACGGTGTTTAATCATTAATAGATGCTTGTGTATGTTATCATTTGTCATGCTAAGTTAGCGTTACTTTACAGTGGAAGGATGTTTGTGTTGTTTAACTATGAGTTGCGGGAATGCGGAAGTTCGGCTATGGCGTGAGTGCTAATTATCAATGCTAATCGTGTCTTACGTTGCCTTGAATATTCTTTAAGTTAATGATTCTGGCGACTGCCATAGTAAACGCCGTAGTAAGCGACAACGTTTAATTCTTAATCTGTAACAATGTCGCGCTGCGGCGCATTTTGGCTTTGTTTACGTTGTGGTCGGCATGTGTAGTTATTAGCCCATGGGCTCCCATTCATAAAAAGGGCTACGGTGGCGCTGGGATGTGCTTTGCGCATGCTCCAAGGACACTAAGCCTTCTGGGTAATGTAGTTTCCAGGGTAATACAGTCACTGTAGTTCTTAGTCTAATGTGTTTGTCTTTTAAGTCTGGTTGTCATGTGAGAGATGACTTTGTTTGCTTGTTGTTGTGTTTTATGTGTGAAGAGTGCATTGTAATTATGAATTTCTATGTGTCTGTTTTTATTCAAAGGTTTATGACCTGTGATAATTCCTGTGAAGAACAAAAATAAATTAAGCAAGAAAAGGATAAACACGAGTTGTAACATTGTGTGCTGTCTGTCCAGCCTTTTCGGAGGGCTAAAATTTTGAAAAGTCCGAACAGTGTTCATGGCCCGTTTCAGTAATTTGCCTCTTATGACCCATTGTTCTCATGTTGTGTTATGCTGAAAGCTTAAATTGTCATATAGTAGGGATGCTCCGATACCGATACCAGTATTGGGCATCGGCTCCGATACTCAGTATGTGTACTCGTACTTGTACTCGTAAAAGTAATCCGACACAAATGCACCAATACCACTTACAGCCGTGTGACATTCACAGTTCAGTGCAGCAGGTACGTGGCGGTGGAATAATGTGTGGGGAGTGTGAAGAGTGTGGAGATTTTTCTAAATAAACAACGGTGATAAAAGTAACGCTGACTGCAAGTAATGTTAAAGACACAGACGGATATAGACGGAGCGTTCTGTCCGTCCTCTACGTACATTCCATCCGTTTTCCAGGTGCTGGTGGAGACAGAGAAACCACCGGGAGTACGGAGCAGTGTGGACTGCCACTAGCAGAAGTGAAAATGAAACTTCTCGCTCATTTCTCTTTTCTTTACCTGCTGAAGCTAAGCTTTTAAACCTTACCAGCGAAAATGCTGCAATATTAGTTTCACATTAGTGTTGCCTCTGTCGTCTCCATGTTTGTTATTACTGACTTTCTTCTTCTTAAAAAAATTTTACTCTTCTTCGTGGAATTTATCCAGTATGGTTAATTAAGAGCAGCGCCCCCTGGTGGATTAATTCAGAAACGCTCATTCCAACACATCAAATGTCAGTAGCAGCACTTTTTTTCCAGTCAGACTAATGACAACGGCAATAAAGCACATTTACAAAAAGAACTAACAACTGGAATGGGGTTATTAAGTACTCGTATCGGTACTCTGTATTGGCAAGTACTCAAATATAAGTACTCGTACTCGGTCTGGAAAAAAGTGGTATCGGTGCATCCCTATCATACAGTAATATTAAAGTTACATGATGAAGCAAAGCTGGTCTTGGCTTAATTCATCACACAGGTCCAAAGTGGATGATGGAATAAAAAAATGTCTGCCTCAATGGTTCCCAACCGTTTTTGGCTCATGACCCCATTTTAACATCACAAATTTCTGGTGACCCCAGACATTCAAAAGGGAGACATTTTTTGGGGGCTAAAATTAATTTGTTTTTGATCCTGTAATAGTTTTCTATACCATGTTGCAAATAAACTTTCATTTTAGACGACATTTAGTCTATATAATGTATATTATTATGGACGGAGGCAGAAAAGCCAGGTGTAGATTACTGCACAAAGTGAGAATTTTATTTTCCTTGGTCAGGATATGTACAGTCAGTCCAGCTTGGATTTACAAGGCTTACAATTAATACTGAACAAACAAGAACTCAAACTATGAATTATGAAAGAGCTGCAGCATCTGAAACTGACCACAATGAACATTTGAAAGATAAACAGTACCACAGTGCTTCAGTTTCAGCTTCAGTTTGTCATGTCTTTTATCTATTGTCTCTCTCAACTCACCATATATTCTTTATTAGTATGTTTATTTGTTTGTTTTTTTTTATCAATTACTAGAAATTTCAGGTGACCCCATTTGAATTCCAGGTGACCCCACTTGGGGTCCCGACCCCAAGGTTGAAAAACACTGGTCTACCTCCTGCTTCAGACAAACACTAAATGAAAAGTACTTTTAAAAGCTTATACTGAACACTCCTCACCCTCTTCTTCAGAGGACCCTAAAACACAACAGGCCTCTGTTAGAGTCAGTGTTTTGTCCTTTATGCACCTTTTAATTAAGGGGATATTAACTCTGGTCTACACTCATACACATTAGGGCTTTGTCTAAGTCCACAGTGAGCCACTGTACAAACACTGTGGCCTGTATGACCTTCTCATTCTGTGGATACACAGTAAATGGCTAATTCTAAGGTAATGGAAACACAGCAATTAGTATTTTTGTGTGATTACATTCTAATGAATACATAATTATGAATATATTTATTTTCTGCCATTGGTTTCAAATTCTCTCAATTCTTCGCAGTTGACATTTGCTGCTGTCACAGCCTAAATGCAACAACGATTTTGTATATTTTTATGTTTTTTGTGGTATTTTGTGTGACTTCTCTTGTCGTCTGTAGTGTCGATAATCACCCAAACCCAAAAGGGAGTTTGGAAAAATGACATTTGGTTTTCAGGTTGGAGAAATTGCTGCTAATGAGGTTTGTTGTGTGTAGAAATGATATTCTGGATATCTGATTTCTCTTGTGTATGTGTGTAATTCTGGTTTTAGTTGTGATATGAATGCATCTGCATCTGTGATTTGTTCCAATCAACCTGGCACAGATGCTTTTTCTCACAACTGTTCCTCTTTTCTCTCCTAATTTGCATTCTCATGATGATCATGTGTGTATGTGCAGTTTGCATTGTGTTCCTTACTAATAGAGCTGAGTATCTATGTTCCAAGATATTTTATGCACAATTGTCTTATATTAAAATATCGCAATAAAATAGAAAACATTAAATATATGGTAGTTTTATTACTCATATGCTCAGCTTTAAGTGTGCATGACTCTGTTCAAATACATGACTATGTGTGTTTCACTGTGTGTTTTCCATGTAAATCCCCCAGGTCTTTACTGCTCTGCTTTCCCCATGACAACACTGAGTCATTTATCCCGTGGCTTACGAAGACACACAGACACACACCAGACCACAATCCCTGTGTAAATAAATGTGCATAATATAAAAAGCTAAAAAACCAAATAACCTTGTCTTCTGGTGCACACTTTAAATATAGCTTTTTTTAAATCCTTAAATGTGGACCTGAAATCAAGGTGGGTTTATCAGAGTTGTTTGTGTGACTGTTAGTAAAAAGATTTCAGTGTTATTGTCCCTTTAATTTACGTGTAATATACACACACGAATGAAGCAAGTTTTTTACCCTCGCCTTTTACAAATTAGGCTTGTTGAATATTACTGTGTTAAAAAAAATCTAACACAATGGTTAAACAAAAGTCTTGAACAATGGTTTAATGAATAATAACCCTTCCAAAATGTGCTTTAGCTTGCTTAAATTCTCTGCATAATATTCTTGCAGAAAAGTTGTAAGTGTGTACCCAGGTCCCTCCTGAGGCTGTTCCAGTAGTAGTGTGTAATGGTTTATCACTAGCCCATTTCTTTATATCAACAATAAAACCAACACTTTAATTTTATTGTCACTGTTTCATGGAATGATGCAGACTCTTTGTAATGTTAAATTGTTGGTCTCCAACCTCTCATTCTAGTCAATGCTGAAAAGAGTTATTATTTAACCATGTCTTTTGTCACATTTAACCAGATGTTTTCCTTTTTTTTTTATAATTCAAGTTTTTATTAGATTTTTCACTTGGTATACAACAATCATACAATGTTGCTTAATGTTAACAAAGAGAGCTTCTATACATAAATGAAAAGTATCAAAAATGCTACAAAGCGTAGAAGTTCCCAAAAAAAAAAAAAATTAGATAGATAGATAGATAGATAGATAGATAGATAGATAGATAAAGCTAGTGCTGTGGTCCCATCCCTATTGTTAACCTTATGAAGCATACACTCATATGAAGCAGTCTTTATCATGATATTGAGACGTTTTCTTTCTTGAAAAATGAATCAATGCTAAAGGAAAAAGTGCCCAGTAAATTAGTTTGATAGCAGGTTTGTATTGCTGGCTCTTCTGCTACTGTAACAGCTGGGAAGGAGGTGATGGAGAGAGCACAAGTCAGACGAAATGTTGGCCCAGAGGGAGATCGAGCAGAGGTCGAACAGAGGGCACAAAGAGTGTTATGAATGTGTGTGCATCATGGATGAATGACTAAAATATAGATGAAAGTGAGACAGGGAGTAAAAGTAGGTGTTGCAGTCATAGGTGCTGAGGTAGTGAGATGCCTCACTAACAAACAAGCTACACTGACATTCAGAAAGTCAGGCATGATGGGAAACACGGAAATATGTGCAGGATGTGTCTTTACAATAAACTCACTCCATGTTTTTGTTCACTCATGTGTGCCTGATATCACCTGACAAGAAATGATTAATTTTAGTTTGGCTTTGAAAAGCGACTATGTACACAGACGCACACACACACACACACACACACACACACACACACACACACACACTCAAAGTGCTTCTTTCTGTCACAAAACATCACACACATACCACACACAGAGCAATACTAGGTCAAGCCGTCTGTGAGTCATTAAAAATGGATAACAGCTTGTCTTGCTGAGCTTGTGTGCATCCATATTTACCACATTATCTGGGTGTAAATCTTAGTGATGGGGACTTACTGTCTTTATGGGGACAAACTGCAGGTCATTGATAACACAAATCACTACATTTGAGCATGAAAAGTTATCCTAAGGTTAAGGTTAGGTTAAGGTTAGTATTATGGATAGGCCTGTTGTTATGGCCTGGGTCTGTCCCTCTGAAATGAATGGAAGTCACTGTAATGTCCCTTTAATGCGTAGAAACACTGTGTGTCCATGTGTGTGTCACTATGAAGTGATTTATCCTTTTACTGGCTTGCCTCAGAGGACAAAAAGTCTCTCGTTCCCTGATCCATTTTGGATGAGTCATTGGCAGGTATGAACAGATTAGACTAATGTGTGGGTGTGAGTGAACTTGGCTAGTTGTGTGTGTTTATGACAGTGCTTTGAAGTGTGTGTGTGTGTGTGTGTGTACATGTGTGGATTAGACCAATCTGTTCCAACAGTGAATTCGAGGTACAGGTGCAAAACCTAACAAAATGAAACTGAGATGGAGGATTAGAAGCTCCTGTGGATGTTAGAAGAATGAAGGTTTTAAAATGGAAGTTAGAGGAGGATACATTCAGTGCAGAGAAAATATAACAAGGCTGCTGTTTATTTGATGTGATATATACATCAAATGAAGTGTTAGTACATTGATTTCTGCAGCAAATATGACTGAAGGTGTTAAGCAGGCTGCTAATGCTGCCTTCCCACCGACATTATCAGCTCCAGTTGCCTCGACTTTGCTTTACTTGGCGTATTTTTGGAATCAGCACACTGCATTTCCACTGCAGGGATAATTCTCCTCAGCGTACTTGGTCATTATAACAAATGCAAAGTAAATGATTCAGACGTCATCTTCAGTGTGACTGTAGCGACACAATGGAGGCGGATAACGTGTCTCATACTTACCTGGCAGGGGAGGTACCATGATCAAGAAGGTGGTTCACCCACCATTGCACTCCCTTTGTGCTGACCCCTGCTGATTCCCCAAATGTGGGAATCTTCACCCTCTCCCCTGAATCTCCTGCAGTTGTCAGGATGGCTGAGTGGTCTAAGGCACCAGACTTAAGGATAAGCTCCTTCCTAAGCAAAGAGACTTCTGGTCTCCAAATGGAGATGTGGGTTCAAATCCCACTCCCGACAATACTTTATGCGATGATAGTGTTGAGGATCGATGCCGTCAAAGCAGCCGACCTTGGTTAGTTCATATCTATCCATCTGTCTGCTTTGTAATAATCTCCAAAATGAAGCGCCATATTTTTCTTCAGGCAAGCACATGGTTGTTTAGACTTGAAATCTGTGCTTGATTTATCAAAATAGGGGGTATCTTGTGGGGAGTGCTACATGATAACACACAGTATTCAAACAGTGATGAGTCTGGACCAATCTGTGATCCATATGATTTTACACCATGTTGAATGTCTTTAGTGTGAATTTTAGTTGTCATCAGGATATAGATACAATAAACCACGGTGCAAAACAAACAGGGTCAGAAAGTCACTTAACCCTCCGGTATCCGGGTGCGCCTTTTAAGCACACTTTGCATTTCGTTTTAAAAAACTTAATATTATTTTTCGCAATTTAAATAAGGTTAGAATTCAAAAGTTGTTCATTTTTGCATGATCTTTAAAATTCTGGCCACCAACTAAAATTTGCACATTGTAAACAAAAGAAAATTACAAGACTAGCATCTGTCTCCCAAGTGTGCTTAAAACGCACTATTTCCTCCATTTGATATGTATGATTAGGGCTGACCTTGATTTACAAAAATAAAATCAAATTAGAGCAGAAAAATGAATCAATATATAATATTTAATAGTTTGATTTATAGGTGTGCATTTTACATACACTTGGTGACAGATGCTAGGATTTTTGAACATTTGACCTAGCACCAAAACTAATAATGCAGATTAACCAATGTTGGAGTTAATCATTGACATATGCCAGGCTGCAAAAATCAAATAATATGTGATCCACTGTTTATGTAGTTTATTGGAAAAAAAAATTTTTTTTTGTTTTTTGCATCCAAAAACAATGGTTTGTTTACATTACAAACATGGCATTTAAAGGGTTAAAAAATGTGACAGTTATTAAGTATTTGGTATTTTTATTTACGGCTCAAGCTGATGAAATAGAAAAAAGTGTAAAAGAATTAAAAACAAACTGTATGAAATTTTTTTTTGACATTATTCCACAAGTGTGCCAAAAAGGCCCACTTGGTGCTTAGTAATGACCTTGCTGGACAGGATACCAGAGGGTTAATCTTACTTCTATCAGCCTTGTAAATGACACAGTGTAATTTGGAATTGTGTCAGTATTTGTTGTCATGGGATGACTGATGTTGGTTGCTCTTGGTTATTTACTGCTGGCTGTACATCCCCTTGGCCCTTGGGGATAATAAAGATACCATACACATACAGTGCACAGAGAACAGGTAAGCTCAACACAAAAAAAGAATCAAATCCTTCTATCTATGAGGTTGGAAGTGTTAACCACTACACCACCATGCCACAATACGACATAAGGCTACTACTAAGACCTGAACCAGTGGGATGGCGAATTTATCAACATTTTAACCCATAAAGACCCAGCGCTACTTTAGTGGGAGTTCCCAAATGAATTTTTCTATTTAACCTTTAAGTGACTTATCACCACTAATTGTAATATTATCCTCTTTGCTTTGCATTTTTTCAATGTCAGTCATGTATTCTCCTGTATTTAATTTATTGATCATGTAGATCACAGGTGTCAAACAAGCGGCCCGGGGGCCAAATCTGGCCCGCCAAAGGGTCCAGTCCAGCCTGTGGGATGAATTTGCAAAGTGCAAGTTAGGGCATCAAACTCAAAAATAATATCATAATAACCTATAAATATAGGACAACACCAATTTTTTTCTCTTGGATTTAAGTGCAAAAAAACCCCATTAAATTATGAAAATATTTACATTAACAAACTATCCTTTAACAATAACATGTGAATAACTTGAACAAAATGAAGAAATGAAGAAAATTAAGTGCTATTTTAACAATTTTCTGCTTGTTACTAAATGTTTTGTGCATATGTATAAATGATAAGTCAAGGCATAATATTGATAAAATTGTACTTATATTTCTTAACAAATTCCATTTCTTTCAGGTTATTCACATCCTTTTTGTTTGGATAGTTTGTAAATGTAAATATTGGCATAATTAAATGTTATTTCTTGCACTAAAACAATTTGGAGTTGTCATTATTTATTGGCTATCATGCTATTATTTTACTGGTTCGGCCCACTTCAGATGAAATTGGGCTGAATGTGGCCCCCGGAAGAAAATGAGTTTGACACCCCTGATGTAGATGTTCATAAAAGCTCAGATTATAGTTGAGGGTTATTATATCAAAAGCAGAAAAAACGGAAGCAAAAGTGACATTTTCAGTCAAATGTATCATTAATTGAACATAAACTCAGTGTGTCCATCCACTGTCATTGATCCAACTCCATGGGTTTTACTGGTGAATCAGTGTTGTAGAAGATGACAGTGTTTCCATGGTAACTACGGAGCCTCTGAACGTCCAAATGGGTCATATCTGATGACCATGAAAAGATGAATAACTGTATTTTACACCAATTATTGACATGTATTGATAGGATTAGTGGATCAACAGGTTATTAAACAGTTCTATCAGTAGATGGTTTTGGTTGATGGTGGATGTTTGGGTCTTTATGGGTTAAAGGTGGAGTATGAAGCATTTAAGGGTATATATGCCTATATGCAATATATTATGTGGAATATAACATCAATTTGTATATCATGTGTTTACTTTAAAAATTATGAATAGTATTGTTGTTACCTTAGCATGGACCCTTTGAATCTACACGAGTATTTCCACGGTAAGATTAGAAGATAAAGGTTAGATAAAGTAAACACTGGTTCTGGTGGTCACCTTTAGTGGTTTAGTCTTCATGTATTTGGTGGCCATCAAACTAATTAAAATCCTTCTTCTGCCTGCTGGAATTGTGGGGGAATGAGGGGAATGTGTGGTCCGAGGTATATTGCATGCGTTCCTTTCTGCTGACCTTTACATTGTTATCATACTATAAACAGGACTTGGTAGACTTTTTTTTAAGTATCTGCATTGCTGTAACACAAAAAGCTTACAAAAGACAACATAAATGCATTTGGACAAACAGTATTGACTGGGTAAATTATTAAACTGGAGATTTATCACGTTTGCTTTTTCTTGCCAGTGAGACAGATCAGAAATATCTTTGAAAACCCCCTTATTATCCACGGATCAAAACGCGAGGAAAAACTAATAAAATGAGCAAGAAATGTGAAGGAAAGCTCAGGCAGCGAAAGCAAGAAGCCTGTAAAATCCCAGCCGAGGCCAACAGCATCTCCAGGCACAGAGGAGGGTCATGCATGTCTCAGCTAAATTTAAATCAAACAGAAATATATTTGAGTAGAAATCAGTGTCCAAAATGGGGAAAAAGTGAAGCACACACTGCACTGAATGTCGGTATGAGGGAGAGAAAAAGAGAGAGATTTCACCTATTTCTGCCATAACAGTTTTGAGTCATGCAGACTGATGAAATCTGCACTGAGAACAAAAATAACCATTCATCACCATGATCAGAGAGGAAAAATCAATCAAGTGGATGATGAGACAATCGCTCACAGCTTTTAGAAATGAGAGGTCCAGTGATTTTTGCTCAGCATAAATCAGAAAATGTAACCTTATACAAACAAAAATCAGACTAAAATATCTCTCAGAACATAATTAAAAGTAGAGCGGAGCTTCAGAAGCATGTGTGTTCTTGTATTTCATTTGGCAGTAGCTCACAAAGAAAACCAGTGAGTCTGCGTGCACAGAGACGGACATGGGATTTAACCAATAAACATGTAAAATCACACTGTGTCAGTTTCAGTTGTATAAATTCTCATGTTGGTCTTTCTGATGTAGCCTTGCACATCTGATACAATTTATACCTCTGCAGAATAGAGATGTAACAATTACTGGTATAATGATAATCTGCGGTTAGTATTACCGTTTCAGATTCTAATTATCATCAAAACCGTGTTTAATTACCGCACTTCAAAAAACTCAGTCATACTGCTCATTTTCTAGAGAGGCAGCAGCACTCCAGGCATGCATGCACAGTTTGCAATGTTTGGCCTCAGAAAACATGGCATAAGGCACCCCCCCCCCCCCCCCCCCCCCCCCACACACACACACACACACACACACACACACACCAAGGTTATAATAGTTTTGGATTTTTTATTATAGTTGAGTTTTATTTAGTTTGGACTGTTTTTTTTCTCTGATTCAGTTAGTTTTAATTCGTTTTTAGGACAGGTTTGCTAGTTTTTATTAGTTTTCGTTTTTTCTAAATGCTTAGTTTTAGTATTAATTTTAGTTTTTTCGTATCTTTTATCTTCTCCGTCATATTCAAATAAATCCCAGACAGGACTCTGCTGCTTTCCCCCAACTTTAGCCTCCATGTTTCCAGGTAGAGTGGGGACCAGAAGATGACTGGAAACCACAAGTGACGGACCGTCATATGTATGGTGACAGCAGAGAAAACTGCCAGAGTGAAATAAATCACTTTCGTATCAATCCGACAAAGACAAAAACGGAGGGAATTTTATCCATAATTTTCATACGTTTTGGTTTGTTTTGTAAACACACATTACAGTTTCAGTTAGTTATCGGTTTTTTCTTTAAATTATAGTTTTTATTTATTTCAGTTAACGAAAATGTTTTTACATTCTAGTTTTCGTCATTTCGTTAGTTCTCGTTAATGATAATAACCTTGACACACACACACACACCAAAAGCACAAAGTCAGAAGTCTGGTTGTATTTTGGATTTTTAAAGGATGCTGAGGGGAAACCAATTGAAGATGGTCAACCTTTCTGCAGAAAATGCAAAAACAGTCTCTGTCTTGGTAAAATTATTTCAGTACTTTTTTTTAACATTTTCAGCACATTTCAACAATACCGCAATAATAATAACTGTGATATGAAATTTTCATACTGTTACGTCTCTACTAAAGACTCAGATATTTCTGGACATGTAATGTATTAACAATAGTCTGGAGTGAGAAAATACTACTGCAGATAATACTGTATCACCTACCGCCATAAGGAGAACAAAAAATCATATTAGAAACTGCATTACCACTGAACTACACATATGAGTTAAGAATAAGATTGATCATCATTAACCCTTTATTGGCCAAGTGACTATTTTTGGTCGTTTCCCCATACATTACAAGACAGTGACAGCAACAGTTACAGTGAGAAAATATATTACACATTCCAGAACCTTGTTGAAACTTCTTGGTCTTTAACTATATTCAAGCGTAGTCTCAGTGCCTAAATCTCATGTAAGTCACACCTTTTTTAAACAAAATTATTACTTCCACCCCTTATTGTCTCAACATGATGAAGCTTCACAACTAGGTGAAAATATATTACTCATTCCAGATCCTTCTTGAAACTTCACTTACTGGACTTGAACTATATTCAAGCATATATTTCTCTTCATACTATTTAATTTAGATGCATTCAGTGTAGTTTCAATAACTAAAAGATTACTGCTATAAGATGTCCCTGAAATGAAAGAAAAGATAAATCCAGGAATGTTTCACTGTTTGCTAATAAGAAGCTGTTTGCCACTGCAGGTTATATCTGAGGAGCTCAGTTATTCAGTACAGACCTCTGTTTTATTCGACTGACATCCTCGAGATATAATATTGATTTTAACCCTTTATCGGGCAAGTGACTTTTTTTTAGTCATTTCCACATACATTACAAGACAGTGACAGCAACAGTTCCAGTGAGGACAATGAGTCAACAATCTCAGGTCCAGTGTGGTCTACAGGGTCTGTAAGGTCCACCTCTGTATGAACAGTGAGTGTACCTGCTTTGTTAGGTACCATGAAGTAATGGTACTAATGTAAGGAATGATGTTCAAAGGGAGAATGTGGATGTGGACAGGGGTCTGGATCAGCACTTATGTTGGACTAATGTTCTAAAAGTGATGTTCTAATGTTCTAAGATAAGATAACATAACATAAGATAAGATAACATAACATAACATAACATATAGGGCTGTAACGATTACCGGTATAACGATAAACCGTGGTAAAATTCCAGACGGTTAGTATTACCATTTAAATTCTAATTATCATGATAACTGTGTTTGATTACCGCACTTTGAAAACTCACTGTACTGCTCATTTCCTGGAGAAGCAGCAGCATTCCAGGTGCACATGCCAGTTTGCAATATCTATCTATGAATAAGAAACTAAAACAACTTAAACTTGATATGGAAATGGTCAAACAATGGCCATAAGGGGCCATCTTTAATGCACATTTGTATGTTTGATGTCTACATGTTAATATTTGAATGTTTCTGCCAACAGAAAGTACATTGTGCCTATTATTTTATATATTTATTTTTCAAAATACAACTTGGTTAAATTATTTCAGTGTGTGTATTAGTATTTTTGAACATTTTGAGCACAATTTCAACAATACAGCGATAATAATGATAACCGTGATAATTTTGGTCATGATATGAAATTTTCATATTGTTACATCCCTAATAAGATAAGATAGTCCTTTATTAGTCCCACAAGGGGAAATTCCAGATTTACAGCAGCAATAGCTGAGTACAAACAAAGCACACAAGAGCAAAAAAGAGCAAAATCAAAAATAAATACATACATGTTCCTTTCACCTTACTTCACCTTTGTCTTGTATTTTTTTATATATACTTCTTGGATTTTTATTTTTTTATTTTTTATTTTTTTTACCACTTATCAGTAAGGAACCAAATATGGTAACTTCATTAACCTTGATTTTCTACTTAACAGTACATTTAAAAAAAACAATTTCACCAAAGTAATAAAGTTGTGTTATGTCCTCCAATAACACACTAAGGTTTAAAATTTGAATTTCAGAGTATTTCTATGAGTGAACTATAAAGGGTTAAATGTAGAGCAATGAAAACAGCTGAGAAACTGAATTTGTTTTGCCATACAGCATTCATATCATTAATCTACAAAAACCTTGATAAGGAGCACTCTGTGCCCTGAATGCTTGTGCTGGACATAAAATTTGTCCTGCAGACTCATCTAATACGAACACAGTCCCTCAGGAAAGTACACTATAAAACTCATGACACTAAAACCTGCACAGCCTGAGGCCAACTGTAGTTTTCTGTTGTCTCAGGTAGATTCTGACCCAGATCAGTGTGTCGTCAGCATGTTCTGTCGTATTGAGGCAGATCTAAAACTATAATTAAAACAATAAAAAACAGTCCAGTACAGTATGTGCAGGATTATTACCTCCTCCAGGAGGTATTGTGATCACTTTGCTTTGTGTGTTTGTTTGTTTGCGTGTTTGTTTGTTTGTTTGTTTGTTTGTTAGCAACTTTACGGGAGAACTATTACAACCATCTTTACCAAATTTTACCCACAGATAGGCCTAGGCCCTGGGACAAACCCATTAAATTTTGGGCCAAGTAGGCCAAAGTTCAAGGTCACAGCAAGGTCACAAAATCTCAAATTTTCCTATCTCTCATCATTGAGCAATTTTTGAAAATTCATTAAAAAACTTCAAAACGACTCCGATTAGCCTCCAATATGATACACCCGTAGCTTATAACAATATCTTGTATCTGGCACAAAATTGTCCACATCCACTGTGGAATGTGGACTCTGTGGACATTTCAATTTAACACTGAAAATCCCATTTACCACACATTTTTCATTATAACTCAACAAATATTGATTGGAATTTAATATAATTTGACATACACATGACTGGTACCAAGCTTCAACTTTTTCTGCTGAATGGAACAACCTTGAAACTGTTTAATTTCAAAAGAAATAGTTGATCCACACATGCACACTGTTCGGGGTGCTTGGCGGAGGTTTGCGTTCTCTGAACACTTGTTGTATTTTCTTCAGCCTTGTACTCATGTGGATTCATTTTCCTTTGTGATTGGAAATACCATGAACATGTAGAGCATGAGAGGTTCATGGCTGAAGTAGCCCCGTCCTTTTCTCTTTCACATCATGGTTGTTCTAAAGATTAGAAATCCTTGTTAATCCTCATCTTGTCAATAACCTTCTTCCCCCTGAGATGGATTTAATGAATGAATATCAATAAAGTATCACGGATTCTTCACATCAGTGGACACCATGAAAAAGTAAAAAGTGTCTGTGCACATATTTTATGCATTCACTGGATTTTACTTTCATTCTTTTGTCTGTGTAACCTTTGGTGACACACCTTAGGAATATTCAGCTGGTAAGTTTCTCCCGTGACCTCATCCATGGGAAATGTCAGACAGTGATGCTGGATTTAGGTGGGATGCAGGCAGGCAGACAGCCAGCAAGTCAGGAAGGCAGACAGGCTTTGTCCAAGGCATTGACATTTTGGGGAAAGAGAATGTGAAATATTGGCTGACATTTGTGCTCAGGGAGTGTGTGTTTGTGCATGTGTCCTTGTGGGTGTGTGCATGCTTGCATGTGAAGACAGTTGTGTAAGACACAAGCCTGGGAGCAATGAAGTAGAAAGAACAAGGAGAAAGAAGATACAGCACACTAGGTCTGAGACATAAACATCCTATTTCTACATCCATGCTTAGGGTCAAATGTGGCTGTTTATCGCCTGCACACTCTTACTGGACATATTAAGAGTTCATTTACAGTCTTCATGGCCCAGTTTCCTTTAACCTTTAATTGGGATTTCTTTTTCCACCGGCATATTATTAACCTACATTAGACTGTTGCAAGTAACATCCAAAGACAGCGAGTGAGTAGTTCAATAAAATATGGAAAAGTCTGCTTGTAAACATGGTCAGTTTGAACATATAGGTCAGTGTTAAAAGTAACTCATTTTATTGTTCCCATAGGGAAAACTGGTCTTTATGTTTTACTAAATATAGTAATTGTATCAAACCCAGCATTTAGCTTTAGCATTAGCAAGTAGCACATTAGAGCAGAGAGCCACTGCCAGGAGAATGATCCTATTTGTATCATTATTATTATTATTATTATTATTATTTCCAAGATGAGTAGTCTCAGTGACTAAATCTTATGCAAGTCACCCCTTTTTTAAACAAAATTATTACTTCCCCCCTGTATTGTCTCAACATGATGAAGCTTCACAACTAGGTGAAAATATATTACTCATTCCAGATCCTTCTTGAAACTTCACTTATTGGACTTGAACTATATTCAAATGTATATTTCTCTTCATACTATTTAATTTAGATGCATTCAGTATAGTTTCAGTAACTAAAAGATTACTGCTATAAGATGTCCCTGAAATGAAAGAAAAGATAAATCCAGGAATGTTTCACTATTTGCTAATAAGAAGCTGTTTGCCACTGCAGGTTATATCTGAGGAGCTCAGTTATTCAGTACAGAGCTCTGTTTTCTGACTTCCTCGAGCTATAATACTGATTTTAACCCTTTATCGGGCAAGTGACTTTTTTCAGTCATTTCCACATACATTACAAGACAGTGACAGCAGCAGTTCCAGTGAGGACAGTGAGTCACCAAACTCAGGTCCAATGTGGTCTACAGGGTCTGTAAGGTCCACCTCTGCATGAACAGTGAGTGTACCTGCTTTGTTAGGTACCATGAAGTAATGGTACTAATGTAAGGAATGATGTTGAAAGGGATAATGTGGATGTGGACAGGGGTCTGGGTCAGCACTTATGCTGTAATGTTCTAAAAATGATGTTCTAATCTTCTAAAATGCATACATGTTCCTTTCACCTTACCTTTTTCTTGTATTTTTTTTATACATACTTCTTGGATTTTTTTCTTTGCCACTTATGGGTAAGGTACAAATATGGTAACTTCACTGATCTTGATTTCCGACATAACTATATATATATATATATATATATATATATATATATATATATATATATATATATATATATATATATATATATATATTTTTTTTTTTTTTTTTTTGTTTGTTTGTTTGTTTTGTTTTGTTTTGGTCTAATTTCACCAAAGTCAAGAAGTCCTGTTACGTCCTCCAATAACACACTAACATTTAAATTTTGAATTTCAGAGTATTTCTATGAATTAACTATAAAGGGTTAACTAATGCTGCGTTTCCACTACATGGAACCGCCTCAACTTGGCTCGGCTTGATTCGACTCGAGTACCAGGTCCTATTCCTGGCAACCGTTTCCATTACAGGATACTACAGACTTTACAGTACCTGGATGTCATAGCGATGTGGTATGTTACTTTCGCGTCATCTGCTCAGAGAGTTGCTGATAAACTCGCTCGTTGCGTGTTGTCTCATCAAGCTCACGCTGAATTTTTACACCTGAACCTCCTCGACAAACCATGGTGTAGTTTTGTGGGCTTATCATGTGGATTAACCTACCGCTATATTTACTGTAAACTTCTGCATCTGTTTTTTGTAAAACGGTGGGTCACAGAGAGATGACTCTCTGACCAATCAGTGGTCTGCAGTGTTTACACATCACATTTTAGTATCTGGTCCCCAGTCCTGGAACCTCAGCGGAGGTGATACCAAAAAAGTAGTATCAGGTACCAGATTCCAGGCCCTTTTTTGTAATGGAAACGCAAAAAGGCCGAGTTGAGTCGAGTCGAGCCGAGCCGATACCACGTAGTGGAAACGCGGCATAATGTTGCAGTTAATTCAATAGCAATTAAAACCCTGGGTACTATTCAACCTGATCCATAATTATCACTGCTGTTAGTATCAATACAGCATAGAAAGAAAGAAAGACAGAAAGAAAGACAGAAAGAAAGAAAGAAAGAACACCGAGGGTCATGGTGACCTTTAAAAAGGGAACAGTGCACAACATTCACCTTCTTCTAAAACTGACATGTTGACAAAAGATGCTCAAATGCAGACCGGTCACCGAAGGAGCACAATATAGAGAGGTCTATTAAGCCTTTATGAGTTTTAGTAGATTAAAAAGCACTTACCCAAATTGAAGTTGACCATTACTTCATGCCCTGTGATGCATGACACAGCATATAGTATATTATAGTACAGCATATTGCTGCAGGGGTGCTGCAAGGCATCCTGGGATATGTCTAAAACAAGAGGCAGATTTTCCTCCTATAACACCAGCAATCTGAGAACCCTGGAGGAAATGTTCTATTATATCCTGACAGATTATATTATTATGTGAGATAACTTGAGTTATTCAGTGGCGTCTGTAATGTGCCAGAATAGTAATGATGAAACCAATGAGAAACCAATAAAAACATTGGAATTATTGAAAATGTTTAAACCCTGCAAGCTGTACTCAAACAAAAAACATGGCACACTCAGGCAGGAAAGTCAAGGACAATTGGAATAACTCTCCAACCATGACTGCTACACAAACTGACAGTGAACATAGTACGGTGCAGCAGAGTATTGCTTTGCAGTGAGACACACTGAGTCTGTTAGTTGCATTGGCAGTGTTTTTGGGATTTTTTTTTTTTTCTTCATACCTTTTGGCAGGTTAGGGTTTTTTTTCCCTTTAAGAGATACTCAGTGCCAAGAAAGGCAAGAAAAAAGTGTGTATGAATGTGTGTGTGTGTGTGTGTGTGTGAGTGAGAGAGAACAAAAAAGATTTAAAAAAATAAAAAATAAAAAGGTTGGAGGACATGAAGAAGTAGAAGAAGAAGAGAGAGGAAGTTGAATGGGGAGGGGGGAGAAAGCAAGGAAGAGAGGTGATGCCAAGGTACCCTGCTGTTTTCTGTCTGACTAGAGGGCACAGTTACATTTCCTCTCTGTACAATTCTTTTTTATCACACACACACACATGCACATGAAAACACGCACACACACACACACACACACCCTGACTGGCTTTGAAATGTGGTTTCCTGGAAGCTACAGTAACCTGAATTATTGACTGTAAATGAGCACAATGCTGAAATACTGTCGATACCGCACTGTGAACATTTACAGGCTAATATCTGAGTGGTGTAGTTATCAGTGTCTTTTTTTTGGGGGGGGGGGGGGGGGGTCAGGAATCCAATCAAAAATCTGCAGAAAACTGGAAGCACTGTCAAACGCAACTGAAAATACAAAACTCTAAAATGTAGGTGCATGTATGTTTCAACTTGTTTTTCCAGCTTTTAATCAAAAACGTACGCAGATGCTATTATAGTCACTGTTGGGTCCGATCAAGCGAAAGTGAACGTCAGCATGAAAAAGCACATCATTTATCAAGTGGGATCATTTTTTCGCGAAAGATCTCTATTTTATGGAACTGTTATCCTTTTTAAAATACTACTCACACAGTACAGCAGAAGTTCCCAACCTTCTGCATTAAAATAACACAAAGACGTGCAGAAGACTGTCTATTACTTTGAGAAATTAAAATTCTGAATGATGATGTTTGTGAATTCATACACTGGTCACATTTAAAAAGACTACCTGTGAACTGTGACTGAGAAATGACTCTATTTGTAATTTACCTATATCAGAATGGACCACCACAAGTTGTAAAAACACTGTGTTAGTGTTAAATACATTAAATAAAGCATTGGGATTATATCTGACTTGTTTTAAAAAATGAGTCAACATTTGGGGTGATGCATACAATGGTCATCCACATGTTACTATGGCAACCTCCACGTGTTACCACATTCTCATGACTTTTCAATATTTTATTCCAAAATTTATTTTCAGCATAGTTGAACATAATATCTAAAAGGTTTTGTCCTACTTGATATCAATTTATGTCATGACCCGCATGTTGTGAATGTTTGTGTAAAGCTTAAAAGATTTGTCTGTTTCAAGTCCACGTGTTACCGAGCAGTAATTTGACATTTTTCACCTAAAAATTTTTTCTCCCCAAATTTTGTTATACATGTTAAAGTGCTTATAAAAACCTGCTCAAATAAGTATAATACATGCATATAAGTTACTCTGCTTACATGACAGAGACTGTTGAACTGTCGTTTCTTGATATTAGTGACACTTCAAATCCAAATCCACTAAACTGGTCAATGCAGCTGGTGTGTGGAGCCAGTGTTGGTCATTATTAAAATGGTTAATTATTAATTGCTGAGGTAACTGTCTGGATGTAAATGGGTCAGTATGACATCTGTGTGAATGGAGACAATGAAAAACCTGGACAATGTGATTGTGATCAATTTAGGGAGATGGGTAATTAGATTTTTAATGCTTATGTCAATATGATGTGATGAATGGCTGTTATTATTGGTCTGCTGTGTTTGCATGGAATGGCTTGGTTTCATTTTGGGCACATATTCATACTTGCATTATCTGTTTTTTGGATCTGATTTGACTTTAATAAAACCGCTCCTCTCCTTGTACATTGCACAATATGCACTTAAAGAATATTAATCTCTGTGATTATCTTGAAGTATCTGCAGAGTGGCAGGTTTGCATAAACTACAAATTTCCTTGTTCCTTGTGCTCCCCTGCTAGTGCTACAGTGCAGTCAGTCCCTCCATCAGCTGCCGCCTCCCCAGGTGGACTCACAGTTTGCAGCCGAGTGCAACAATCAAGTAGTCACACCTCAGAAACAGAAGGGGCTCACTCCCTCTGTTACAAACCCATCTTTCTATTCAAAGGTGTCCTTGTGACACAGTGGGCTACGGCACAGCATGTATTTACACACGGCTGGGGTTTTCAATCTGGACTCGTCTTGTTTTTGTATCAATTCGATCACAATCTGGAAGATCATAACTGTTTTATTATTGTGCCAGCTTTGGACGATTAATGTGCTGGCCAGAAAATGTTACCTGATGTTCAGAACCTTTAATTCAACGTCAAATCACAAATCACTGACCCAGTATTGACAATGATTACAATGGAACACTTTGTGTTTTATCGGTTAATGTAATTCAGTTTTATTTAATCTTTCTGAACTCACCAACCCACAGAGCATCTTTTTTTTTTTACCCTTTCCACTCAGAAAACAACTGAATACAGTGTGGCTCCACAATTTAAATATACAATATACATATGAAATATGATATGAACTAATAATGAAAACCAAATATATCACATTCCTTGACATTTGCACATTTTTAATTATTGCAAATAATAATCTTATCTTACATCAAGTTACTCGTTACTATTTTATTTCCTGCTATTATCAGTAAAAAAAATACATTTTACTTCACTTCTTTACATCAAATTCTAAATCTTGAATTGAAAATGCATCATTAATTGTTTGAGGCTTACCTACAGGACATAAATAATGACGTGTGTAGTTTTACTTCAACCTGTCTCTCAATTTAATAGGTTTCACAACTCCTATTCTTTAAACTGTCTTCCTGCCCAGTGGGCTCTGAGTAGCTGTCTATCACTGTTCCTTTGTTTCTTTCCTGTCTTTCTGTCTCTATATCCTTTTTCTTTTTATATCTCCGGCAGCAGTGTCTGCCCATGCAAGTCAGCCTCCCCCTAATTTTTGATTTGTCTCGGTTTTGTCATTGTGAATTCAGATTCTTCTCCATCACCCTTTCTCCCCATGTTGCTCTTATTCCTCTGTACACTTACACACAGCATTTATACAAGTGGCATTGGTGTGTGTGTGTGTGTGTGTGTGTGTGTGTGTGTGTGTGCATAAGAGAGAAAGAGGCGACAATGTGTTCAGCTTTTCAGCCAGTCTGAAGCCAATCAATGGGAGCTTATCAGGATGTGCTGTGCTGTGCTCTGTGGCTGTCTGCAGCCGAATCCAGAGGCAGATAGGACTGAGCCGAGTCTGTCGGGTTGGACTCAACAGGGGGTGGAAGAGGGAGGACTTAACAAGTGTGTCTGTGTGTGTGTGCGTGTGTGTGTGTGTGTGTGTGTGTGTGTGTGTAGTGTTCATGTGAGTATGTTGTCAGAGAGAAGGGCAGAGGAAAGTGTGTGTTTGCGTCAATCAGGCAGAAAGTGAATGGAAAGCTTTGATGGCCTACAATTTGAGTGTGTATTTTATTTTGGAGTGAGACAGACATAGATGTGTGTATTAGAGTATGTATGCACAAAACAGGGAAGCAGCGGGTGTCTGTGATCAAGAAACAGAGGATGAATGAATGCGTGTTTGTGTAATAGTGCCACTTAGGCACCCAGCCAGCTCGCTAATTGTAAACCCAAACTGTACTGAGTGCATTAGGTTAGAGTACTTAAAAACACACACAAACACACACATGTTGGGTTTCCATGGGTTTAGGAGGACTTACTTTCATCCCCTGGAGATGTACTCTAACCACAATATGACTATCCCTACCGCTAACATCAGTCTAACCCTAACTCAACCATAAATCAACTCTCAACCCTCATATTTAATAATTTACACCATGTGGACATGCATTGTGTCCCCATAAGTGATTATGGAAAAAGATATATGTCCTCATAGCATAATAAATACCCAAACCACCAGCACACATTTCCCTCCACTAAAAAACTAAAGTGACTGCTTCTCCTGCAACTTCACCGTCACTATGGTAATCACCAAGGCAACAAGTTACCGTGGTGACTTTTCTGTTGTTTTGTTTGTCTCGCCCAATTGTTGCAGCTTCCTGCTGTTAATTTCCTGGAGCAGATTAAGCTGGACCGCTTCAGGCAATTATAAATGTTAGCAATAACGGAAGATGATTTGTCTGCAGTTTTGATTTACCACGATAATAAAAGTCAAAGTAATCACTTCAGAAAATTCACCTCTTGATGAAAATCAGATTTTTTCGGCAGAGCAGCGACTCCGTTAGCATACTGACAACCAGGGGGGACTAATTGGGGTTTCAATTAGGGCTCTGCAGCACCAGACGGCTCCTCCTCTCTTTAATTAAAACCTCCAACAGGGTAATTATTGGAGGGGATGGATGTGTGGAGGGGTGGAAGAGGCAAAAGAGGCACATGAAGGGATGAATAGATGGACTGAAAAGGAAGGCAGGGAATGAGGACAGGAGGATGAATCGAATTAATGGAAGAAAATTAGGAGAAGTGGATGGATGGAGGGTAAGATAGCAAAAAAAGGATATGAGAGATAGAAGTGTGATAGATGAAAATGTGTGAGAAGATAAAAGTGGGTGTGGGGGAGATAAAGGGCCATCACAGGGGGGATGGGGGTGGAGGGGAGGGAGAGAGGAAGGGCGTGATAGAGGGAGGAGAGCAATTTGCTTGGATCTCTAAGGACGGCAACAGGACACAAAGGAGAAAGATCACCAGACTCTAATGATCAGTCGCAGGCTTCGCTGGATGTGTGTAGGGGTGAGTTGCCATGGCAATAAGTACTGCTCATTAGACGGTGTCCATCAAGTCGTCAGCAGCAGGTGTCCGTCTGCGGCCCTCCCACGAACACACACAAAGTAAAACCAGATCAGGCTGTAATCTGTCACATGAGCCAGATTACAGTTACCTGTCCATTTCCATCAACCAACAGTGATAAATCAATAACAGTGAACTCACATGAACACGCTTTCCCACTTCTCATCACATCGAGCCCATGTCTCAGTGCAGAGGGAGGAGCAGGGTGAGGATTGTATGTGTTTACGAAAGACAAAATTGCACCCTGTCCTCAGTAATCCCCTCTGTACCGCTGGCACAGACAAGTGAGCTGGAACAGAAGTTAGTGTGTGTTTAATCTGTGCTCATCCACACAAAACCACTGGGATCCATGCACTTTCAGAAAATGGAGATAGATTATTTCCAATTAGGCACTTGAACCTCTACCCTGAGTATATGACTGGCTGAACAAAATATTTATATTTTAAACGCTGTGAGAAACGGTGGTGCAGTGGATAGCACGGTCACCTCACAGTAACAAGGACCTGGGTTTGACTCCAACACCTACCTGTGTGGAGTTTAAGTGGAGTACACACATAAGGATTTTCTAAATCTGAAGAGATGTTTTATCTGTTACAGACTCCACACAGGGAGACGAAAGATCAGGCACTGAACAGTTTTGATGGTACTGTGTGTGGTGTGCTCCGATAATCTCAACACAGCACACCACACACACAACCATTCGGTCCCACCACCGAGCTAGAATCTAGTCCTCCAAGACAAATGTGGTCTAACAAAAACGAAGAAGAAGAAACATAGCATGACTCAGGAGCAGAGTCCTGAATCAGGTCAAGTAAGACCCCCCCCCCCCCCCCCCCCCCCCAAAAAAAAAAATGGTTGAGTAACCCACAAAAACATGCAGGGACAGGTATAAAAAAAAAAAAAAAAAAAGAGAAGAATTTTTGTGGGTAAAATTAAACGAAATGCTGGTGGGTACCGGGCAAGGAAGTGAAAAAATAAAATAAATTCGTGGCTAAAAATCATTTGCAGAACATTTAATGATGATCATCAAATTTGACCGTGGTTTTATTTTGAAGTGAGCTTCACGTCTGTTTACATCCGCCCACAGATTGCAGTTAGCATCCACTGGAAGACTACAACCTATTTACTTAGTTCGATCCAAGTGGAGACTGCTTTAACTGGGCGGTTATTCACATTTACCTTTAATCGCTACAGGTGGCTGTGACTCAGGAGGTAGAGCGGGTCGTCCAGTAACCAAAGGGTTGGCAGTTCAAATCCCAGTGTTCTTGGGTTCTTGGACAAGACACCCACCTTTCCTCTAGTGCTGCTACTCACACTGGTCTGTGAATGTTTGGTGGTGGTTGGAGGGGCTGTTGGCACGTGCTGGCAGGTTTACTGTTGTTGAGCTGGTTTTTATATGTTTCTATCTGGTTTAGTGCATCTCCTCTCACATAACACATCGGTTATTGTGCTCCTGAAATTTGATTACCAGTAGGAACAAATAATACTGAAATCATAGTTAATGTTAAAATATTGTTGAGCATGTGTCACTTAAGTGCGACCTCTTTTTTTTTTTTAGTAATGCATAACCACAGCTACATATCTGATGCTATCTTAAACAATCACTGGTACAGCTTATAGTTTGTCTGCTGAAGCTTTTACTCTAACTGTATAATAACATGTGAGAATGAATGAATAATGGATCCATTGTACGTGCTCTGAGTATGCATTAATAGAAGAGCGCTGTATGAATCAAATCCATTATTATTGATACACAACTGTTTCCAGTTTTTACAAGTATAAAAAAAATAATAATTAAAATACAGTTCCACACAATTAGTAACAGATGTTTTGGTGTTGTGTGCAACACGTGACATGGTTATAATTGATGGTTTATGTAAATTACACATATGTTAACTTCTGCACAGGAAGTATTTTTGACCATTGAGAAGTACATAAAGTGCAGGTCTGTTACCGTAAACAAAAACTGCATGACCTTTTTTGATAAAATGGTATATGAAAGAAAATCTGGATTTGTTTGTGGAGGAACTCAAAATGACTTTGCTTGTAAAAAGAAAATGTGCGTCCATGTCTTGGTGTGATGTTAAATAGGGATTAATGATGATGGATTCTCTGGAACAATTCACATTTTTACTTATTTTAGTCCTATTTTAGTCCTACAGCCAACTTCAGGCCAAAAGGTTATTGTAATCGTTTTGTTGTCCGTCTGTCTGTCCAATCAAAAACATAATCGCATTAACTGAAGAATGCATTGAGATATCCGCACAAAATTTATACTTGGCATGGAGCAGAAGAATATTTAAAATAGGTGACCTTGACCTACTTTTCAAGGTCAAATGACGACATGTCCTTTCAACAACGTAATCACATTATCTAAAGAATGCATTGAGATTTCCTCACCAAATTTACACAAAGGCAATCTAAGGGCAGTAACTTTCAACAGAATCTTACACTCCATTTGGCCAAGGGGGATTAAAAGTATGCAGTACGTTATGTTTCCTAATGTGTTCCAAGTAGTTTTGTGTGTAAACCTAACCAAACTGGTAATCTAGTATTATTAGTATATATAAAAAGTATTAGTTGTCTGTACGTTTCATGCCGATATCAAGGTTATTATCGTTAACAAAAATTAACGAAATGACAAAAACTAGAATTGAAAAAACATTTTCATTAACTGAAATAAATAAAAACTCAAATTAAAAGAAAAAAATAACTAACTGAAACTGCATTGTGTGCTTATAAAACTAACTAAAACGTATAAAAATTATGTGTAAAATTCCCTTCATTTTCGTCTTTGTCAATGTTGATATAGGATTGAACATGTGAAAATTTCATCTCAGATCAGTGGTATAAGAGAGGTATAGAAGTCAGGAGGCCAACGGTGAAAGAATGGAAAGTTTCAGTTTCATTTTCACATAAGTGACATTGTGTATGGATCACCCCCCCCAGCCTGCTATAGGGAATTTATACATCGTACTGTCCATATGTTCATGTTTCTGCTCAGTCAATGACCCCCAAATAAAGTGTCCAGGGTAACCCGCTGATCCGCACCTCACTAATTTCTTTGAACAGGATGGTGAGGAAGATAAAGTATATGAAAAAACTGAAACTAATACTAGAACTAAACTAAACTAAAACTAAGCATTCAGAAAAAACAACTACTAAAAACTAGCAAACCTGCTCTAAAAATGAATTAAAACTAACTGAATTAGAGACAAAAAAGTCAAAACTAAATAAAACTAAACTATAATGAAAAATCCAAAACTATTATAACCTTGGCCTATATGTCTTTTTCATCGTGATACTGTTGTTAGTTTAGACTTTGTCATAATGAATAAAATTTAAGACAGTTTAAAATGGTTCTTGCCATAAACTGTCATCAGTATTTTATTTATTCTAGTGTATTTATTTTTGGAAAAGGTTTCCACTGCCAACTGCCTCAGAAAGCCTTGTAGAAGACAGTCAGATTAACACACAAGTACCCTTTTCATCCTGTTATTTTGTCAGTTACGGAGTGGGTGGACTAGTTATTTGGCCTGAACTGCCCTTATCACAGAAGATCAGACCAGCCGATTTATTTGTCTCAACTCAGCGGTCAAAACATCAGACATACCTCCCATGTTATTCTGCAGTGAAAGATAGTGTTCATTAAAGTCTTTTACTCTTTCTCGCTGTAATCTGTACCATCTAAAGCGTGGCATGTCTGATTTAGTTTTTATTTCATCTTTTAGTCTTTTTGTGGCCATGTTATACTGTGAAATATTAGGTGTATTTTTCAGTAGATATGATAAAATAATGAACATGTTTGATTTCAGCTGGACTAAAATGAAAAAGCAATATGAAAAACCAACATCCAGCTGGGTATGTTATGTATGCTACACATGCAATTAAAAGAGCTACACATCTCACCAGCCATTATGGACGTATAAGCTGTCAAATACTGCTTTCACTGCAGTCCTTAAATTCCTCAGGTGTACTGAATGTAATTCATTTATGGCAACAATACGCTGAGGTTGTAATCAACCCCTTTTGAGACAAACCTCTGGAGGATTGTGCCCCTTATACAGTGCAGTACACAAAATGTTGATTTTCATTGTACAGATAAACTATTTACTCCAGAACACAACAACATCTACTCTGTCTTGGCTTCACATTATCGCACATACAGCATTTCTCAAATAAACAAATGAAGACAAACTGTCAAAAAAGAATTCTGTGTTTATGAAGCAAAACTTTTGTTCTTTGGGCTTCGTTTTCTCTGTCATTTCTTTGTGATAACAATACTTTATTCATGTAATAATGAACAGCAGAGCATGTCCTCTCCTGCAACAAAGCTTCTGCTTATATTTGATGATTTTTTTGGTTTCAGCACAATATAATTACACTCGCTGAGCGTAATTTTAAGCCTCCAACTACAACTCTCCATATGACTGAGCCAACTTGCCTTAAACAATAAATACAGTAGTTCGTCAAAGAGTGGAGTTTTATATTGAGGCTCAAAGGGTAAAATGACTGTGGTGAGTAAAGTAATTACCTTTCAGAGATGAGTATGTGTAGTCTGACAGTGTTTGTAATTATAACTCCCGGGACCATGTCTCTATATGTGTGTGTGTGTGTGTGTGTGTGTGTGTGTGTGTGTCCTGCTGCCTCTACCTCTGTGGGCATTGTGCTTTGTAATCTCAGCGTGCCTTCATGCATGTCTGTTTTATTGCACATGTCTGGGAGTTTCCTTCTTTGCTAGCGATGCAGTGAGAGCCCAGTGGATGCAGCAGAACACCAGCCAAACACCAGTGTGTCTGAAAACAGCTGGACTGGAACAGGCATCAGCACTGATTAGAAAACACTTACTGTGAAAAATACTCCAAATCAGCAGCAACAGTTGTTTCTCTGTTATTTAAGGATATAGTGAAGCTTCTAGTGTTTACAATTATTTACTGACACGCTTCAGTTCCCTATATTCCTTATTTTATTGATATATGTGACAACCTGAAAAATGTATATAAAAATAAATGTACGTTTTCATGCAGTTTAGTTCTTTGTTAAATGAGATGTCATCGCCTGTCATCTGCTGCTTTAGTCTTGATCTACTGAAACTAAAGTTTTTGTGGTATTTTGTGTTGAGCTATAAGTTGAATCTGTTATCTCTGTCAGTTTTTTGGTTCACTGTTGTTTTTTTGGTTTTCTTTTTTTAATGGGGGAAACATATACACCTTTAAACCTAGTTAAATCCATAATAATAATAATAATAATAATAATAATAATAATAATAATAATAATAATAATAATGAGGCAGTATTACAGTTGTTGATAAAAATGATTTAACATAAGGTAATAATACTGTAACTGATGGACATTTTGGCTATGCTCTGGGGTTTTTTAAGCTACTTTTACTTCAGCATCTCTTTAAAAAACTTTTCCACAGTTGACCAGAAGCAGAGGTTAGCTATTTATCTAATCCACTGACATTATTCTACTGAAGTATTTCATTATAAACAGACTTGTTTAAAGCTGAACTGATAAACACTAAACTTTACCCTGAATTAAAGTTTCTTCTGTAAGTAAATGAAGGGATTGTCAGACCAGACCTTGCCCATTTGGAATTTCTCCAGCCTGAAAAACACAGTTTCTACTCTAAGAGGCTTTCCAAATCTTTTGCCTTTTGTGATGAGAGCTTATGTGCAACCTAGAGAGCTTTTGACATAAAACCTGGGGATGCAGGAGGAGTTTCTTCTCTGATCTCTTAATCTTGAATAGGACAGCCTAATTGGAGCAAAACCACACAAAGCCCCTTATAGTGCCCACATTTGGAGCAAAACAAGGATAATCCGCTGAAGGAATGAACATTTCAAGCTATTTTATTACAGGCTACCTGGAACAAAACCAGCCTTATTTAGCATAATATAGCAACTCCAAAATGAAATGTGTTCACATTGAGGATTCTGGACATAAATGAAGTGATTACTTCAAAATAATTACATAGCACCAGAATTGCCAGAGGTTGCCATTTACTTAAAGCCGCAGTTGCTGATATTTTGTTGGTGTTACTGAGCGAGAATTCCATTATTACCTTCATCTGTTACTTCCTTATGTTTTCAGGTTGTAGAAAACCTGTGACTGATCTCATGAAATCGCGTTGTATGTCACACCAGTTCTTATGAAATTTGGTGTGCTATACGTAGGCATCAACGCCATTTGATCACATGTCAATTTACACCAAGATACCCAGTTCACATATCCGTAACTGTTAACCCTAACCCTAACCTTAAACCCTAACCCTAACCTTAACCTCGTAAGACCCAGGAAATGTCAGCAAAGTACAAGCTTTTTTTGTTTTTTTATTAAATAAGTGCCTATATTGGAAACATCATGATGCAACAGTTTTTTCAGATGCAGTTTTTAAAATTTTTATGGAATAACCTTTGTGGTGGACAGTTTTCTTTTCTTTTTTTTTTTTTTTTGTATAAAGTTGTGAAACTCTCGTCTACAAATGTGGACCAAAAACCCATAGCAGGGTCTTACCTAACCCTAACCCTAATCCTAACCTTAAACCCTAACTCTAACTCTAACCCCTAATCCCTAATCTCCAACCCTAACCCTAAGTGTATATTTACACAATTTCATTAAATTACTTTGGAAAACCTACTCCACAATGTAGCTTTTTGTCTAATTTTCAGACAGGCGTTTTCAGGTGGAAAGATAAATATGTGCTTGACAGCTGTAATTACCAATCACTGATCAGATTCTGTCAGACATGACCTGGACGCCCATCATATTGTATATATAAAGCATACTAGGAGTGTGTGTATATGTGTATGTGTATATATATATATATATATATATATATATATCACCCATTTTTAGTGTGGTTAGACCGTTTCAAAAGTACCTTGGAAGCACAAAAAGTGTGGGCTGATGTAAATAATACATTTCTATGGGGTTAAATTTAATTAATTGTATTGAATTGTATTGAATTCATAGGGAGTGTAACACACAGTTATAAGAAATGTCAAAAAATGAAGGCTCCAACATTTTACTGAAAGATATAACTCCCAGTTGAAAAAACATTCATGGGTAAATTTGACCCCCTGGCAGTTCTAGTATTAAAAGTTTTGCAGCACAACTATTGATTTGGACTCAGTTAATGCGATGCATAACCAGGAGCTTATTTGAATGTTCTACTCTTGCATGGCTTTTCTGTAACAGACAGGATTAAGCAGGGCTCATCCCACAGGAAAGGAAACAATTGCAAGACATAAAATGATGGTGAATACATCTCTGTGCAATTACAGAAATGCAAACACAACCATCTTAATCACATATTTACTTTGTGTGGTGTAACCTGAATTTCTGAATATGCCAGGATTTAACTTCTGTGTTTCTATTATCAGCAGTTTTGTAGAAGTGTTTTTGTTACTGAGTATCTTATTTTTGGATGGAGGCTCTTTGTTGGCTCTTTTCACACTCCATCATAAAACACCATCAAATCTTGGCTGAGTAGAATAGTGTCTGTACTCTGAGCCAAGCCATTACATTTTGCTGAAGGGGTGAATATTTTACTCACTGATCTTTTGCAGCAACATTTGAAGTGCAGTAGTTATGTCTAAAACAGAAAAACATCTTAGCCCATAAAGACCCAGTGTTACTTTTATGGCAGTTTGCAAATGAATTTTCTCTCTTTTTAATCTTTCTTAAGTGATTTATACCATTTATCATAATATTATCCTCTGTACTTTGCATTTTTCACTGTAAATCATGTATTTCCCCCATGTTTAATTTCCTATATTTAATTTAGATGATCATTAAAACTCAGAGTTAACGCAAAGATTATCAAAGCAGAAAAAATGAAGAAATATATGAATTTGTTTGTAAAATTTATCAATAACTGAACATAAACCCACTGTGTCCATCCACTGTCATTAACCCATAAGGGCCCAGTGCTACTTTTGTGTAAGTTCCCAAATAAATTTTCTCTATATCTAACCTTTCATAAGTGATTTATTATCATTTATTACAGTATTATCTTCTGTACTTTGTATTTTATCAGTATAAATCAGGTATTTTCTTATATTTAATTTACTGATCATGAAGACGTTCATAAAAACTCAGGTTAACGTTGGGGACATGATATCTTAAAACAGAGAAAACTGCAGAAAAAGTGACTTTTTCAGTAAAATCTATCATTAACTGGACATAAAACAAGTGTGTCCATCCACTGTCATTGATCCAATTCCATGGGTTTTTCTGATTAATCAATGTTGTAGAAGATGACAGTGTTTCCACGTTCACTACAGAGTCTCTGAAGACTTTGTAAGTCAGCACTGGTGTAAAACAGATATTTCTTTCGGAACGTTAGTGCCTTAAAAATAAGCTTGCAGAAGGTATTATTACAGTACAGCATTTAAGGTACATGGAATCAAATGTGTAAATAAAAAGACAGTAAAGAGATACCAAGACAAATAATGGAAAAACAAAGTTATTAGATTCACTTCCACTGATGCAAGTAGGCTATATTTATTTAGATAATGTTAATTTCAAGTATGTTTTTTTAACTGATCTGTTGATTTTATGTAGAAACAGTGAACATAAGTAAGTAATTAAGTTCTATTTCCTCCCACTCCTTTTCTAATATGCAAATGAAGTCATACTTTGTTTTCATGTATATGTTCAGGTTTTTGTTTTTTGTTTATTTGTTTTGTTTTCTTATAATCTGTTTCATTTGTAAAGACTAAGTAGGATTACTTTGTTTTGTTGCATATTGTTGCTTATTTGTATTACTGTACAGCTTTTTATGTTTTTAATCTATTCTTCTATTTCTTGTATTTCATTCAGGTTTTATCTATTCTTTTGTATTTTTATTTATTTGTTTACTTTTAATCTATTCTTGTATTTTATTCTGTTATTTTGTTTTTTATTTATTTTTCTGTACAGCACTTTGGTCCATTGTGGTTGTTTTAAAGCACTTTACAAATAAAGTTGGATTGGATTTGAAATAAAGTAAACTAACATTCATTCATTCATTTTCTGAACTGCTTCATCCTCAGGAGGTTCTCGGGGATGCTGGAGTCTATGAAAGGGTGAAGGAGGGGAACACATTGGATGTGTCACCAGTTCATCGAAAGGCTGACAGAGAAAACAACTATTCACTCTCAAAAAAAAAACTCAACGGTGAGTTAGCTTGACTGATTAACCTATTAAATATACAGCTCTGGAAAACATTCAGAGACCACTGCAATTTCCTCTGACATCAGCATGTGTGCATGTATGACAGCCATTCCATTCCTGTGTCTGTTGAATTCCAACACATGCACACCTTATTCTACTGAATAAACACCCAATCCATGTATTATTTAAGAAGGAGAAGTATGACGTCTAATACATGCAAAGTGTCTTATAGCTGGACATTGGAAAAGTGTTGATTGTCCATCGTTGAATTCATGGATTGCTGAACTCTCATCCTGCTTAGCTATTGAAAGGCTCACATACACAATTAAAAGGAAAAGTCATATCTTCCACTAGATATGGAATTCATTTCTAAAATTTTTAGAATCAAGACCTGATATCTCATCATCATAACTTATAAAGTGAGACCATACCCTTTTTTTTCCTTTTTGTTAAACAATGTTTGATTAATGTATCAGATATTTTATAAAAAATGGATGTTGAGAAGTATTCAAGTTAATATTACATATGTTGTCTGTCAATTATTATTTTATGGTATTTACTTTAATAGCTGTTTCAAAATGTATGTTCAAGGGAGACCTACACAATATTATCATTTCATGTCACATCATGTCACAAAATACATGTAATGTGTGAAAACCTTAATAAAGATATGTGTTAAAACAAGAAAAAAAAAGAAAGGACAAGTATAAAAACCACTACTGTGGCCATCGCTATCTTCTTACAACAGACAAAAACAGTGTTATTAGTACCGCAAAAGTAATGGGAATCCAAAAGTAACTATTGAAAACTACTGGACTTCTGCTCTGATGATGTTCCCAAGCTCTGAGGACTGGTTTTTCTATCAGGACAATGCTCCTGGCCTCAGCTAGGCCAATAAAGGTCTGGATGACGGACCACCAGATGAAGACCCTGTCATGGTCAGACCAATCTGCAGACCTGAACCCACTTTGAAAACTTCTGGAGGAACATGGATGGACACAAGCCATGGAACATGTCTGAGCTTCTTGAATTTCTCTGCCACGAGCTGCATAAAGTTATCCAGCAGCAATGGAGGAGAGCCAAGACACATGAAAGCTGTCACTGAAAACCAGGGTTATTCCACCAAATACTGATGTCTAAACTTTTACCAAGTTACAACATTAGTATTGTGTTGTTTAGAAATCAATATGAACTGGTTTTCTTTGTATTATTTGAGGTCTGAAAACACTGCATCTTTTTATTTTGACCATGTGTCCTGTTCTGCAAATACATGCTCTAAATCAGGGGTGTCAAACTCATTTTAGTTCAGGGGCCACATTCAGCCCAATATGATCTGAAGTGGGCTGAAGCAGTGAAATAATTAGTGAAAAAAGTTAAATTACACAATGACATTGTTTAAATCTACAAAGTTTTCTTACAAATGTGAATAACATGAACAACCTGAAATATCTGAAGAAAGTTAAGTGCAATTTTAACAAGACATACAGATCACAATACATCTACAAATGCACAAAACATTTACTAACAGGCAGAATATCGTTAAAATTGCATTTACTTCTCTTCAGATATTTCATAGTTTGAAAATTCATGTAATGTTCGGGTTTTTTTTACACTAAAAGAGGAAAACTTTGGAGTTGTCATTATTTATAGGTTATTTTGATGGTATTTTACTGGTCTGGTCCACTTTACATTATATTGGTCTATATGTGGAACATGAACCAAAATTATTTTAATATCCTTGATTGTTAATATCTCAGTGTAATTTTTTGCATTTCACTAAATCACCCCGCAGGCCGGATTGGACCATTTGGTGGGCTGGTTTTGGCCCATGGGCCGCATGTTTGACACCTGTGCTCTAAATAACAAGATTTTTTTTTAGAATTTGGGAGAAATGTTGTTGGTAGTTTACAGAATAAAACAAAAATGTTCATTTTACTCAAATACATACCTATAAATGGTAAAATAAAAAAAATAAAAACTGATAATCTTGCAGTGGTCTCTTATTTTTTTCTAGAGCTGTAGGTATTTTATTATGTATTATTATATTAGTAAGGTTAATCTATTAAGGAAACGATGAACATGCACCTGGTATAGTTCTTTCTTTTTGTCTTTTCCTCTTTGTATCACAGGGCACCAGCAGGATCTTTATGGAGTTATGAAGAATGTTGTCATAATTATCCTTAGGGAATGTCAGATTTAATAAATCATTATTGATAAACAACATAATGGATTAAAATGCATAAGCCATGAAATGAAATACAAGTGGGTCTTTTGACTTGATTTGACCATGGCTATTTCGGGCACTATACACCATGCCATTTCACTAACCGGCCATCCCTGATGTGCTGACCTGCAGTTCAGACTCAGCCCTGGAGGAGGATTGAAGAGAAAAGGCCTTTGAAGTGAAACGGATCCCCATCAGCCTCAGCGCTTTAACAAAGTAGCAGCTCAAAGCTGTGAGATGGAAAGAAACGGCAGGTAAAAGAAATATCAGGTTTTTTTAATGCTGTAAAGGCTGCTTTTATATGTGTGGGTTATATGTGTGTACGTGCATGTAGGTGACGACAACCTGAGAGTCAATCCAGAGAGATTTGTATGTTCCTTTGGGGTTTGGGGCGAAGGTCCTTTGCTTCAGTGCACACATACACACTCACACATGCAGTCACACACGGCAACATTCACATGGAGATCCTTCATTGAACATGTCTCAGGCTCAGCCAAGCATTCAATTCTCTCAGTGACCTAGAAATGACTGACAAGACAAACAAAAGCCAAAATAGACTACTCCTTTTCATAAGGTCATCCAGTAAGGAGTGTATATGTTCTATACTGACAGTTACTTTCAGGTGTAGCAGTACTATTGGTCATGAACACTGAGATAAAGGAAGAAAACCTAAAACAGGTACTACCAGGCACAACACACCCCACCCCTCACACGTATTGTACCTTATTTTGGCATCGATGCAGCTGATGTCGTCATGTCTATGCATGTGCTGATATCAGCATATGAATTACCTCTATATATGTGCCAAGTTTGAAGTAAATTGAAACAAAATGTATGTTTTATAGGTGTTTGAAATTTCACCCATTGTAAGTAAATGGGAGAAGAAAAAAGATTGAAAAAAATAATTAAAATTTGAGCTTTGACCTACTTTTCCCAAAATGTAAACACATCTATTCTGGGTCACTGGCAATCCATAAACGTAATTTAATGTGATTTCAAGCAATAGTTTTGCTGCTACAGACATTTGAAATTTTGCCCAATATAAGTAAATGGGGAAAAAAAAAAAGGTTAAAAATTTCATAAAAAATTTGAACTTTGACCTTCTGTTCCCAAAATGTAATCAGATCTATTCTGGGTCACTGATAATCTATAAACCTAATTTGGTATGAATTCAACCAATAGTTTTGCTGCTAGAGTGTAAACAAACAAACAAACAAACCGAACCAAAAACAATACTACTTGCCTTCCCTTTTTTTTTTTTTTTTTTTTTTTTGGGGGGGGGGGGGGGGGGGGTAATTACTTCTGTGACCTGTTTGATTTCTTAGCTGCACCTTAAGGGATTATAAATGGAGCAGGGTGGGTTGTTGACAGGTGGTTTTCAAAATAACTTAAACTTTCTATATGTTGTGAAGGCATGGACATGTCATTTGTTGGCCAGTCCACTAGGAGCACCGTCACCCACAGAGTAGAAGAGTAGACAACCAGTTTCTTTGGAGCCGCATGGGCCCTTGTGTCATAAAAAATTGCATTACAGTTAATTGCAAAAGACAAGTAATATTCAGATGAATTTAGAAGTATCAGTCCACCATTTACACATATCATATGTGTTTAAAAACGTCTGTTGTAAAACTGCTGAAGTATTCGACTGTAAGTGCATCACTGTAACTGTCTCTGTTTACAATCTTTTCAGAGTCGCTGATGATGTCTCTGCAGCTTCAATATAACCAGACTTGTTGTGATTTTCAACTCCTTCAATACAATTTCACCTTGAAGAATGAAGTGAAACATGCCAAGGAAAAAGCCACAGTGGTGTTAGTAACATATGTAATGTGTGACAAGAGATGCAGTCCACTGAGCTGTTTCTACACAAAGGTACTGTTATGTTACTGTCTTTGCTGCAAGTGGGGACTTTCTTGATTTGTAAAATTCAAAATGGATCAAAAAAAATAATTCATCTCCATTGGCTGCTCTTCATGTTTGTTTTGAACTGAGGTTCCATGGGCTAACTGGAAGGAGGAGGAAGTCTGTGTTAAAGGGGTCGTATTTTATTAGTCTTTGGTTCATTTATTTGTATATTTGGACCCTAATAGTTCATGAAGTTTGAATTTGAACCCTCCAGGTGCTGCAATACTATCTATATATTAATTTTGGCAAATATCGGATCTATAACTAGTTACATCACATTTGCCCATATAAGGTCAAGACTTCCAACGAACATTTCTCAGAGTACAATAATTGTTTGTCAGCAGCAGTGGTTGTAGTGCATGCTGAAAATATGTCCAAACTTTGAGCCAATTACTTAAAATGTTCAGTTGTTGGTTGAACGGGACAGCGCAGCACAGCCAACAACCTGGAGGTGGTGGGGCCTGAAGTGGCTCATTTGCATTTAAAGGGCTATCGCTCAAAATCACCTTTCTGGTGTCATTCCTCAGAAATTGGGTTGAAGATGGACCTGTGGAGTTGAATTAATGAAGAATTCAGACCCAAGTATAGCATTTACAGTTTATGTAGAGCAGTGGTTCTCAAATGGGGGAACGCGTACCCCTGGGGGTACGTGAGATTTTAAAATATATTTAAAAAGTAGCATCCATGCAAAAATTCTTTAAAAATAATTATTTAATTAATTAAATATTTCAGGAAAATATATAAGTTCATTACATGAATTTTATATTCAGTAGGCTATTCAATTTCATCATCCTAAAAACCCAGGGTCTCCCCCATACCAGAATGGTTCGACCCAACCTGTCATATGCCACCTAGCATCACCTGTCAATTACTTGAAAACTCAAACGATGGAGCCGTGGTTGAAGCGGAATTCTTTTGAAAACACGGAGGGACAAGTGGCAAAGAAGGCCAAACCAGAGCTGATAAAATTCCAGCTGTATCTTGAAGATTATGTTTTATTTGGATTTACATCCACAAGTTGCAACCCACCCAAGGCACTGTGTTTTTTCTGTGGGGAAAAACTAGCTAACAGTAGCATGAAGCCAGCACATCTGCAGCGTCATCTTAAGACAAAACATGGATGCCATGTTGGTAAGCCACCTGACTTTTTTAAGAGGAAACTGTCTGAATGGACTCTATGCACAGCCCCACTACTTCCTGAACTTCAGGTGGGTCCTTTATTTCCTGTCTTTCATTATTGGACACACTGACTAATCCAGGTGTGTCTGCTACTTCTTGTTGTGACTACTAATTAATTAGGCACACCTGGATTAATCAGTGTGTCCATCAGTAGATGATGATGTGATGACAGGGAAATGTTTTAAAACGCATAATTCCATTTTTAAAAAAAGCAAAATATCACTCCTTTAAGCTAATACTTGTTTAAGGTGATATATTCCACTGCTTGTGTCTCCTCATGTCCATGCATCCAATTAGAGATGAGTGTGACATTTCCTCTAGAACTCACAGTTAAAGAGTTGTTTGATTCTGTAATTGCCAGATAATTGGCGAAAAAGAGAGGAAATTTGTCTTAAAGTGTCATTTCCTCTTTGTTCCACTGACTGCATGAAAGACTATTCTCTCTATGAAATACTCTAAATATTGCAACAATAACAGCTCTGAATTTATAATAAAATGCAGTTAGATTGTTGAAACAGTGATTTTTGTGAGAGGAACACAACCAAGGACCTAAACCCTCCAGAAACCTAAAATAAAACCCTGATGGAGAGTGCTGTCCCTTTGGATTGTGCCCCACAGGATGTTATTCTGAAGAAAAACAAACAAACTACTGTAGTCATTGGAGAGAGACAATTCATATTTTGAAGCAGTTTGAATTATGTCATTATGTATACATATGGTGTTTGTATATCACACGGTAGATAATCAGATAATTTACAAGTAAGGAAAGTCTGTTGTAAAACTGTTTATCCGTCTGTTGAACTACCCTACAAATATGTAAATATACACTGCAAATTATTTAGTTCTTCCCAAGATTAAAAAAACCCCAACAACTTAGATTTAGAAATGTTAGACAATTTATCTTATTTTAAGACTTAATTTCTTATTTTAAGTGTAGACATGCTTATTTCTAGATTTCATTCATTAGTTCATTCATTTATTTGTTTCAAACAGAAGAAAAAAATAAACTCTAATGTGTACAAGGAACTAATAGCAGAGCAAATACATTAATAAGTAGAGGTGATCAAGACAATATAGCAATTGCCATGTACACTAGTAGTAACGAAATAAATTCAATAAGTATTGCTCTAAAAGGAGTGGGAAGAAGAAAACTTATTAAATTCCATCCCCACCTCTCATTTATACAACATAACACATTATCCTGCTGCATGGACAGATGTTTCACTTGTTTTCAGTACCTTTTTCCTACTTAGACTACACATCTAAAAATCGTAGAGGTGACGTCACAGTAACAGTCCCTCACCATGATCTGTTCAGAGTCACTGAAGATGTCTCTGCAGCTTCATCATGACCAGACTAGTAGTGATCTCACTGATTTTAACACTGATTGTTTTTTTTCACCTTCCACCTTGCTGCCGAAGATTAAGGTAAAATGTGTCAGGGCAGCAGCTGTTTTAGTGTTGGGGATGTGTGTCAGATGCAGCCCACTGAAACTAGATGTATCTTTACTATCTACACAAACTGTGACTTTCTCAGATTCTGAAATCATTTAAATTGATAAACATCATAATTCATATAATTTATAATTCGGTCCCATAGGGCACACTGGGACCTCATCTCTCTGTGGTTGATGACGTTTGATGACGTTTGTTTTGCCTTTGGTTGTTATAACAAAGGAAATGCTGAAACTGAGAAACAAGTAATAACAATTCACAAGTATTAATTTAATGTGTAATATAAAAAACATTTTATGTGAACTTTACTTGTATGTGTGACAATAAGTTATCTTCATCTTAACCTGTTTGTTCCAGTGTGTTTATTTATGACTTTTTATACCAAGTTCCATTGTTTATAACTGAAGAACCGCAAGGCCAAAATTAATCAATCACACCTCATTTGAATGTAATGACCTCTAATGATAATTAATCAAATACATCCTGAACTCATACACTGGTCCCATTAGCTCTGATTGCCTTCCAGGGGATTTCTTCACTAATTGTGTTTTTTTGAAAATAAACTTAATTCAACTGCGGAAAATCTAAGCTTTCTAACAAAAGTCTGCCTGGATAAACTTTAGTATATTTAATAGAAAATGACAACTGGATTACCAACAATCCAGTGGGAATGGAGAGGTTAAGTCATTTCAGTCTTAATGTTACTGTTCTGATACTGAGTTAAACTAAGTCAGATTACATAAGCGGCAATATTGTTATTAAAGTTATGCAAATGGTGAAAATTATACTTATTAATAATAATTCTATTCAGTCTAATTATATGAGAATAGATCTAATTTGTGGATATTCATGTTTCTTTTACGAGGATGCAGTCATTTTTCTTTTGTTTTAGTAAAATCATCATGTTTAAGTGCTAACCTGCAGGTCTGCTCAAACTGCTGTTACATGGATTTGTTTTTATACATGATGTGTTACATAATAATGTATATATCACATTATGTCTACATTGATTTCTGAAAATGTTCAACTCAATTACATCATTTATTTTCCATAAATAGGGACCACTAAAGTCTAAGCTAAACCCCATTTAAAATGTCTGGCTTTGCCTCTGCAGGCAAAAGGGAGATGCTAAAAAAATGACCTTAACCCATTAAGATCCAAACATCCTTTGGCAACCAAAATCATTTACTGATATAAAAAGTTAAATGCCTATTGATCCACTAATCCTATAAATACATGTCAATAATTGGAGTAAAATGCAGTTTGTCATCTTTTCATGGTCATCAGATATGACCCATTTGGACGTTCAGAGGCTCTGTAGTTACCATGGAAACACTGTCATCTTCTACAACATTGATTCACCAGTAAAACCCATGGAGTTGGATCAATGACAGTGGATGGACACACTGGGTTTATGTTCAGTTAATGATAGATTTTACTGTAAAAGTCACATTTTCTTCTGTTTTATCTGTTTTTGATATAATAACCCTAAAGTTTAATTTAAGCTTTTATGAACATCTACACGATCAATAAATTAAATATAGGAAAATACCTGATTATCATTGAAAAATGCGAAATACAGAGCATAATATTAGAATAAATGTTGATAAACCACTGAAGAAAAGCTAAAATAGAGAAAATTTCATTTGGGAACTGCCACAACTGTAGCACTGGGTCCTTATGGGTTAAAACAAAAAAAACCAAACTTGAATATATCTCAAATACAATTCATTGTGAAAGTATCAACTGGCATAAGAAAAGGTAGTTATCCTTTTCAATAGTATCCATAGCAACAGGAGTATTCAGGTGCCTCTGAAAAGTCAGTGGCGAAGCACACAAACGTATTATAGATAATTATGATGCATTATACAATTTAATATTAATCACTGGGTCTCAACTTTGTATTAAATATAGTTCTCCCATGTCAGAATTAGTATCTAGAATGAAGTGGTAAATAATGAAATATTTGTGTTTATTCTGTTATATTTCAACATTAATAGCAGTGACTGAACACTTCCTTCCAGTTCAAACCTATCCTGCATAAAAAGCTTACAAATGTAATAGGAAAGGGACAAGGACATAACGTCTTTAGTGAAATGTCAAAGGATGAACATAGTAAAATCAAAGAAGACGGGCTAATACTGTGCTTTCAAATGCAATTTTCAGTTCTGAATGAGACTGAAAGGACAAGGATATAGTCTTTAGTTGAACAAAAGAGACAATCAGGAGACACAGCGTACTGAATGATACAGCATGACCTCCCTCTCACCCATGTTAACTTAGATCCAAGTGACGCACCAACTCACAGAGGCTGGAAATGGGCAGGAGATGAGGTTTCGACCCACTGAATCACATCTCGACTGGTTCTGTCTTATACATAAACATGGCGAGCAGCAAGAATGTGTGACCTAGTCCGTCTATGAACAAAAGCCTATCTGTGCATTGTTTTTCCTTGACATTTGCACTGGGAAATAACTGAGCGTATGCGTAGGCATTAATATTTGGACTTATCTAACCATTTTAAATGCTTTAGGATGTTGGGTTTTCAAAGAATATTTAGTGTGAGAGGTCACAGAAATATGGAGGTATTCAAGGAGGTATAAGATCAGACTTAATAATGAACAGCTGCACAACATCTTTTAAAGTTGACTCAATAATTTTTTTTGCTTAGAATAAGACACAATAAGGGCAAGAGAAAAATTATGTGGAAACCATTGGCTCAAACAGTAGTGATGAGGACAAGACCACCTATGTCAGGGGTGTCAAACTTATTTTAGTTCAGGGGCCACATTCAGCCCAATTTGATCTCAAGTGGGCTGGACCAGTAAAATAATAACAGTGAAAAAAGTAAAATTCTATTATGATCAGGTTTACATCTACAAAGTTTCCTTAAATATCTGAATAACATGAACAACTTGAATTGTCTTGAGAAAAACAAGTGCAAATTTAACAGTGTTATGCCTCGGTTTATCTGTTTATCATTTACACATGTGCATTACAATCGCACAAAACATTTAGTAACAGGCAGAATATTGGTAAAACTGCATTTACATTCCTTAAGACATTTCCGTTTGTTCCTATTTTTTCAGGTTATTCACGTTTTTTGTAAAAGTATAGTTTGGTAATGTAAACATTTTCATGTAATTTTACTTTTTTACACCAAAAACCACAAAGAGAGAATTTGGGGTTGCCATTATTTATAGGTTATTATGATAATATTTTACTGGTCTGACCCACTTGAAATCTAGTTGGACTGTATGTGTCTGTATGTGGAACCTGAATTAAAAGGATTTTAACCCCATTGATTGTTAATATCTTGAGTGTAATTTTTGCATTCACAAATTGATCCCGCGGGCTGGATTGGACCCTTTGGCAGGCCGGATTTGGCCCCCGGGCCGCATGTTTGACACCTGTGACCTATGTCGAGACCGAGTCTTTGAAAGGTTGAGACCGGGTCGATACTGACATCGCTGGTTTTCAAATGCACTTGAGACCAAGTCTTTGAGGAAGCAAGACTGAGTTGAGACCAAATCGAGATCAAGAGCATAAAAACAAGTCAGTTTTCATAACCATGACTTCATATCACCCCAGTTAATAATCAACAGTAGGTCTACAGACTAAGCTAGACTGGGAACTGTTTCTAGGAGCAGTCTGGCACACTTTTGTCCACTTAACCTCTTCATATGGACTTTTTACTATCATTAAAAAAAATATTCTGCCAGTTTTTCATAACTGCTTCAACAGCGCTGCTCTGTCATCAACATGTGAAGCCCACCCAGGTCTTTTGCAATTACTCTTTTGTGAATAAGAAAGGCAAATTTTATGATTGCAGATTGGTTGCCCATCTCTGTGATTGCACCAGCAACTGAAGTGAAGTCACTGACACTCACTGAACACGGAATCTTTGCATTGCACCATGGGATGTACTTTTCAAATGATGCCTGTCAACATCCCATATGTTTGGGTTTTTTTAATTCAAATGTATTTGTAATGATGGATAATTGCATTTTTTGTTAACATGAACATAAAAAAAAATCTGTTGGTCTTGAGGACTCGCTCTGAAATTACGAGTCCTTCTTCTCCCACTGTGGTCCAAGACCCAGTCCTCGAAGGGTCAAGTCCGAGACGAGACCAAGACAGCAGAAAACACTCTTGAGACTGGTCTTGAGTTCAAGACCAGACTGGAGAACTACAACACTACCAAACAGTAGGACGGAGTAGAGTCTCTTTATTGTGGATCTACTATTTCTGTCATACAGTAACTTTAACACATTCACTCCAGTTAACAAAAGGATTATACTGACTTTGTACTTTATTGGTCGGGAAATGAAAGGTCATTACTGGCTCTAAAAGAATCTTGAATTACATGTGGTTGGGGCAACAATGAATTCATAAAACTGTGGAATTAGAGCTGTCGAGGTGCCTGAGCTTATCGTTCTATGCATTAAAAAGACATCAAACATCTTAAAGAATGTCTGACTAATAAATCATTCTTTTGCTTTACAAAGGCGTACGTTCAGATAACAGCTGAGGAAAGAGCCTGGACACCTGGCGATATTCTAGACACATTCAACTCAGAGCAGACCCCAGGGCAAAGCCAGAAGATGAAATTATAGGTATTATAAAGCCCACCTGGCCAACTGGGAAATGCCAGGAGGAGTTTAAGGATGTGAATTGGTGGGTAGGACTTCGGAGCTGTGATTGTCATTTCATCATGAACAGGAGAAAATGGACAGACCTTTATTGAGACACATTTTATTCAGTTTGAAAAATTATACTACTGTACTGCATTTTCTCTGCTACATTTTCAGATGTCTCGGAAGACCCGTTTTCATCTACCATTCATTTTTTCAACTATCCCTTCCTCGCTGAGTAAAACTGTATGCATGAGATGTATGATGAACAGCCACCCAGCAGAGGTTCTCTGCTGCATGTAAATGCAACAGCGAACCCCCTGCAAATCTATAAAGATTGCAACAGAAACACTTCTTAAATTAGATCCGCTATAGCCACACAACTCAGCATCTTGTCTCTAAATCCCATTCTACCCTCTCAACAGAAAGTGAAATGTTTATCTTGTTTTTTTTCCACAACACTGAACAGTAGTTGACTTATGTTGCTAAATTATGGATTTATTCAACACAAGTGGATGCATTTGAATGTTTTTTGACCAGCCAGATCAAACTGCTGCCATTAAAATGTATGAGAGGGCAGGGGAGTGCTCAGAAACGATGAGAAATAAATAAATGGTTGGAGAGGCAGTCGACAGAAAGGTGGAGAAGATGGAGAGGCAAAATGAGCCGAGCAGAAAAGAAAAGAAATTCAGCGTAAATGTTATTGTGCATGTACTTTTTACGTATATAGCACTAACTATAAGGTCGTCCATGTCGTGCATTCCTTTTATGCTGTTGTTACTGATATAACATTTTTCAGTGTCTGCTTTTTTCACTGCTAGATATTAAGCAGAAGAAGGAAAATAGAAGAAAGTTAGAAAGATGGTAACTTTACTCCCTGGTTACCTAGCAACCATTCATAAAGCACAGCCAGAAAAACCTTAGCTCGGCCAGATTGCTTGGCTGGAACTTCCCACATTTAATGAATGCCCAGTTACAAAACAGAAAGGTGGGAGTGTGCCTGAACAAACACCAAAACCTGCAGCAAGAGCAGGAATCTCTGCAGCCTTCCTTTAAGTAGCTTTTATGTGTTTTATGCTGAGCTCGGAAGTGAAACTATATATATAAAGCTACATGTAGAAACATTCATTCATTAGAACAGCACAAGTCTATTTATATTTATGTGCAACAGAAATACCAGTTATCCACCATCAAGTCTTTGGAGACATTTTCTTTTTGTTGCAATTATTTCATATGTTTGATCTTGGTGACTTGTAAAGTCAGACTGGATGATGTCTGATGTCAACAGCAGTTATTAATAAATGCAGTATTTCTCTTACTGGAAGACATGTTGTGTTGTCAGTTACTGGATAAACACACATTGTCACCTGCTCCATCACTTTAAAACCACCTTGTCTCTATCCCTGTTTTTCTTGGCAGCAGATGACTGTTTCTGTTGTTGTCTGAAATTAAAAATAAATGTCCATCAAATGCTGCATGCAGCAATTCTATTCCATAGTGTTACAATGCAGCAGTTAGGGCTGTGTTTTGTTGGATAACTTTGTATAATTAAAGCTTAGCACTAGTCTGTCACAACCAAAAATAGAACAAAAGTGAAAGGGATTATATAGTGTGAGTGGAAAAAAACTGGATCTCAACTTCTCAGTCTTTGAACATAAAAAGACTTTGCTGCAATAAAAAGCTGAACTGGGGAAAAAAAAGAATTTTGAAGACAATCAAATCATGCAATAAAAAAGCAGGCTCTTCTAGTAAGTCTGATGCTGATTGAGGCTGATTGAGTACAAGCAAGTGCACTGGCAGGAGGCCAGCTGTTTTGGGGAAATTACCAGAGATGAGTGGCATACTCCCTCTCAGCCTTTCTGGGCTGTGATGCCCTGAAACGTGCACATGCGTACACATGTGTTTATGCTCTCAGTGCTTCATCTGTGACAGCAGGGTGGAGACAGATGAGACCAGAGATAAAAGCTGGTACAGTGGTGCATCTCAAAGTTGACACCTCCTCATTTTGCATCAGATGTGTCATAATTAGTGTCTTTCTTTGCCTGGGAGATAAATGAGTTTTGATATAATTCAAAGTGGAAATTTGACATTTGAAAATGATGATGATGACTAAAAATAAGACTACCCAAATGCACTTCAGGCTCTAAAATATGTTCCAGTCAGGGGTGAAGCTCTCAGTGTATAACAAAGATAAAGCAAAAGCAAACCTGAAGTTAGAAGGTGTTTTTTTTTTTTTTTTAACTCAGATCTGTGGCCATGAAATGCTTTTGAGTGCTGTCATTCATTTCAGTGTCAAACTTTGCTGCACAAAAAGACCTGCTTTTAGTCGCTCATATCAAACAAATCCTCCAAGAGAGACATCTCCACTTGTCTGTGGTGTTTCTCTCTCTTCTTGTTTCCCATGCCTCTTCAAGCTGGAGCTCTCTGTCTTCAAACTCAGTCGGCTGGAGAGTAAAAATAAAAGAGACCACCTCTTCACCACAGTGGGAGTGAGTGGCGTCCTCTGAGGGACCGAGCAAGACGTCTTCGTGGCTGTGGAAGCTTCCTGGCATCTGTTCAGAGTTTCAACACGATGGCTAATTTTATTACAGGAGGTAAAAACAGTTCAGCATCCTTATCGCAAACACAGACCCAGTCATCGTTGTATAACACTTTGGATGCAACAGACAAAGAGAGAGCAACAGAGAGGAAAGAGAGGGTGTGTGTAGGATGTGTTGAGAGAGGAGAGCACAGTGATACATCACTGATGAATATTTTAAAGGTTCCCCTATTATGTGAGGACTAAGAAAAATGATTTGGGTTTTTTGCTCACAGATAATCTTACATGTAATATATTACACAGTCTGTTCATGCTACACATTAAAAGGCTTTTAGCGGGTCAGGTATCTGTTGCCTGTTGCTGTTATATAGTGTTTAACTGAACATTTACAGACTAAACCAAACTTCTCCTCTTACTCTGATAAGGTTAATGCTCAGACTGACAGTATATAATGACGAATTAACTTCTAGTGATAAAATGTGGTAAATAACTATCAGCCGTCACCATCTTCTTGAAACCCTGTCTGTGGAAGTGCAGTGCTAAGTTCCTGAAATACTCCTTTAACTGTATCCATAGCAACATGAAGACAAGAGATGGGAATATTTTGTGGCTTTGAATGTAGGAGTTCTTTAGATTTGCAATATTTCAGCATAGTGAAGTGAAACAATAAAAGATTAAAGACCAAGGTAGTCCAGTGCAGAACTTCCTTTGGTACACACTAGACACATAAAATATTACCCAGCAGTAGCGGTACATTTAGAATTTTAATATACAGATTTCAAGATAAAGTTCTTTGATAAACAAAGGGACAGTTTTTGGCTATATAAAAAGCTATTTAGAAACCAGTGACTAGACTTAGAGACAATAGTGGTCATGTGCTTACATTTTCAGGTATCAAATACAGACACGTTTTGCTCAGAATGAAGAGGATACTCACGAAGTTCAGAATAAACGTCTCACTGACTGATTTACAAGACTCACTCCATCAATAGTTTGAACCACATTACTACACACTGAGCCATTTAGAATGAGCTATACTCCCAGAAATATGCAGAAAGAGATAATCAGGTTCAGGAGGTCAGGTTATAATCCACTGTTCCATCAAAAAAAAAACAGGACGTAAAAACTACGCTGCATCTCACTGAGCTGAATACAAAAATCCTTCATTTTCTTTTGATTTAGTGGTATAAACTAGGCTGGTGCAGGATGATATAAAGACCCTCGGACAGGTTTATGCATTGCCCGCAATACTCTGAATGTGGTGGTAATAAAAAGAGGTGTTAACCAGGCTGCAGGGCAGTTTGTTGCTGAGCTCCTCTGTTGGTCTGTTTACTTGAAGAGCAGCAGGCAGCACCAACCAGCGGCGGCGTCCACCTGGATCTGTTAGAGCTCATAAACTCCAGTTCATTAGAGCCAAAGGGCTGCCTCTTTCAGCTGAGGAAAGAAAAAAAAAAACCCTGTATCTACAGTTTCTTACCACCTAGTGTAAATGCAGTATATTTTGAGAATGTCTAGCCCCCACTGCTGTCAAACCATTCATTTTAATTTAGTGAGACTTTCTTTTCCTGTATTGATGGAGCTGAGAGTAAGCTGACCTCCATGCTGAGAGAGACATCCAGAGATAGTGTGCTACTACCACAAGAGCACAAGAGACAGACAGAGAAGGTGTTTGGCAGTGCAGAATTGTATGAAAAGATCCATTGCTATGTACATTATACCACTGAAGATCACACCTGGGTCATCACAGTCAAGTCCACCACCTTTTACGAATTTCAATTTCTTAAAATATAAATATTTTAAGAAATATTGTTTCAAAAAATATATAAAAAACATCATTTTGGTCCTACTCAGACAACCTTCTACTATTTCTTACCTTTTGTCATATGTTTTCCCATACAGTGCCAGGTCAGTTTCCAGCCAAACATGGATTCTGTAAAATAATGATGGGACTTAGTGGTTTGAGCCTTTGTTTTGACCCAGGTCTGATTAGTAGGATTAAGAAAACAGATTTACAGTACAATACATGTGTAAATTTACACACTGTGAATAACATTACATTGGTTCTTCTTAAAAATTCAAGTAATGAAACTGCAGATGGTGTTAGAGGTCATCAACCAACAGGATACAAGCATATTTAATTCCATATGGTAGCACTTTGTTTTGCAGCTCAGCTTATAAGTAACTATTAAGTGCAAAAATAAAATATCTGGAACATTGGAGTAAATACTGGTACAAATATATAGTCCCCACTATATTATAATGCAGCAGTTACACAGTATTTACAAAGTACTTACAGAGTATTGGCACATCTTTATGAAAATTTGAACTTAGTAATATTGTAATGACCTGGTAAATGAGAATGACTGTTCATGCTACTTTGTTACATAATAGAGGGTAATTACATTTCTGTACCAATAGAAAAGAAAACATATGTTGATGCTGGATAATTATTGCATCTTTTCCAGTGTAACATCCTTTTACTTTGTCACTGTTTAGCAGTAACCTACTAAGTAATGACTGAAGTGGAAAACAAAGGGCTGCCTTACTTGGTGTACGTTTACATTTGTCTTTTCATTATCTGCCGTACAGACCAGAAACATATCATGCAGTTCATTTGCTTGCATTTTTAAGTCGAACCGATGGATTTGTTGTTTACAGTGCAGTCATCAAAGAGCACCAAAGAAATTATACAGTGTGTATATACAGCCCAAAGTGTAAGGCGTAACATGATACAACAGTGTAGTGCAGGTATTTATTTTCAGTCCATCCATACCATGTCCATCACCATCAATTATATTCCCCAGTGGTGTGATCCATTACTCTCGCCCGATTTATATTCAAGTCAATTTAATTGCGTTTCATTTGAATCCATTCCACTCTCTTCATTTTGATTAAAATTTGTTCGTTCCAATCCCTTTAATTCCACTCCAGTCCATGTATGATGTTCTCTGAGACCAGCCCAGTTATGTTTGATGAAGAGTTAGCTCGATGATTTTCAATATACAGTGTAAGTATTGTGAACATTTGAATTCTTCACTGCAATATCCTGTGTGTTTTCCTCTTGCAAACATCCTATTTACTGCACAGACATCCTGCACTTGTTTTAATTATCAAAAGCCTAGATTCCAAGTCACAAAGGCTTTGCATGTGTGCACCATTAAAGTAACTGTACATTTACAGCTGTAAACTGAGTCTGTAACTGGATAGGCAGTGTCAGCCTATATGATGTATATATATCTGAGTGCTGAGTTGGAATTATTATACAAGGTCAGTTCTTAGGATTAATAACATTAGTTTATAGAATTTTAATAGCGACACTTTGTGGAAGTTGAATGGCACCAATTAGTTCTCTAAGGTAAACAGTACAGTGTTTCATGGACATAAATAATATTTAACTGGCCAAACACATGTATCAGCGACACCGCCACAATTGTTTTGATTCATTTTAACATAAAGAAACACATACTCTGTACAACATTTTCCCTATGTTGTACAGTATAAATGATGTTATGTTTTCTTGCTGTTTTATAACATTAGGCCTTTGGGAGATACAGCAGATTTTATACTACGAACAAATCAACCTGATTTAAACCTCTTGTGTAAAGGATGGTGTTAAGAGCCCATCCAAACTGTCCACAGATATTTAGGCATAGAAGGTCTACAGCAGGGAGGTTTGTTAGTTTTAAAGGTTTCAGACAGGATTACTAACATTTGATGACGACCAGTGTGCAGTTACTGCAGATATGTACTGACCCTGTTTTAAGAGCACCCCAGGGTACGAGTGAAAAGAATTAGTTTTATATTCATTTTAATTGAAAATAAAGCTCATACAGTTACTGTAAATGTACAGTATTAATAGGAGTAATGAGAGCTGAGGACACAGGAGACTAACTGAATATGATTATTCAGTATTCAACTTCTTTTATGCACCCATTTGACAATGTGACTAGACTAGGTAAGGCAAAACTCTCCTAGTCCAGTCTGAGAAACACTAGCCATAAGCAAATATCAGGTTAGTGAAGTTTCCATCTCTGATGAGAAATGTCAGTTTAGCAGTTAGAGCCAGCAGGTGTGTAGTTACTGAGCTCTCTGCGGATGGTGCTGAAGGGGGAGAGCTCCAGCTCTGTGGTGCACTCATGTTCATTATCGTCACTAGCTGTGGCTGAAGAGGGTGCATGGTTACAGCAACAACAGCAACAGCAGCAGTCCAGGAAAGCCCTGCCCAGTGGGCGACAGAGTAAAAGCAGCAGCGCTGGCGTCACAGCGGCCCGACAGAAGAGCAGCAGCTGAGAGAGAAGATGGAGGACAGACATGGTGTGCTCTGGAACACCAGCTGCCATGTACGCTGAAACTATGTTGCAGATGTTTTCCGGCACCACACATGCACCGTAGACGATTGCCAAGGCGACAACAGTGCAGTTCATCTGGCTCTCCAGCCTGATCTGCTTCTTGTTGCTGCGCACACTGGCCTGCTCCGCACGCCGGATCTTGCGTGCCGTCACCAAAGAGCACCCGATAGTGAACAGGGTGGGAAGGCAAAAGTAACAGCCAAAGCACCACCACAGCCGAGCACCTTCATAGGTCAAGCCTAACACGTAGAGCATGTCAGGGAGGGAGGTGGATATCCTGATAATACAGCGTTCCACAGGAGGTTCGTCTGGGATCCCTGTGTCTTCTACTACCAGCTGCCGAATGAGGAGCTCAGGCAGGGCCAGAAGGAGCGCACCGATCCAGATGACGGCTAGTTTTGCTGTTGTGGAGGTGCAGTTTTCGATCATTTCATAATACATCTGGACATTAGTGGCTGCACGGAACCGATCAATGCACAGAGCACATAGGGTGAAGGTGGTCACACCCAAGGAAGCCACCTGTGGAAGCAGAAAAAGAGAAATGAGAAGAATTTAATGTTATGTTACAGAACACAATGTTAGAATGTAAACTTACCAGTCTCAGACAGGATCAGTTATGCCAACAGACAATGAATGGTACACACTGTAGCTTTCACAGATAGATGTACAGTTAAGAAAATGTGGATTAGTGTTTATCTTGTCAATGAGCAAATTTGTTTCAGATTACTTCTATGGCATCGTTCAAAAGATGATAATACAGTTTGACCTTTTAAGATATATACCAGTATAAACAAGGGAATAACAACAAACAGAGCATGTTATCTCCGACCTGCTGCACTATCATCAGCTTACAGGAACTTAAAAGAAGGGCTGCAGATAAAGTAGATGAACAGATTCACAAACAGAAGCCTAAAACCTTATTTGTCAGCCAGCAGCACATAAACGGTTGAGATGTGATAATGGTATTGGCCTTTAGGCACTCCTGACAGTAGAATAATTACAATCAGAAAAGCAGCCTGTGCACAGTGAAAGGCCTCAGTATACATGAATGACACCACGTACATAAAGGATAAAGACAATGCTATATTGAAATCCTTTGTCACACATCTTTTTCTATGTATTTTTACCTCTTTTGTTCCTAAACAAACCTCAGCCCAACATCATGTTCACACATTCACTGCAGTGAGTCTGCAGATGATAGGAAAGAGCACACATTTCCTCGGTGTGTGGAAGCGTTTGTTGGATTAGCAGTCATTTTGGCAGAGTGGGCACCCTGTAAGATATTCCTCTGCAGCAGGAGAGACGGTGTGTGTGTGTGTGTGTGTGTGTGTGTGTGTGTGTGTGTGTGTGTGTGTGTGTGTGTGTGTGTGTGTGTGCTGCTATCCTTAGGTGAACCAGTTTTTTCCCATGATTTTGCCTCCAGCACCAAATCTGCCAGAACAGACACTGATCCCTTCCATCCTCTATTCGGTCTCACCTTCTTCTTTTTTCTCCCCTACTCTAATATCTCTCCCTGTCGTCTCCTCTGCTCACTCCATATCCCCCTTCGTATATCCCTTCTTTATTCCCTCCATCCCACCCTTCGTATCAGATTTAATTACAACAGCCCGCTTCCCAGATGGCCCCAGTGAGCTCTGGCTTTAGTGCTCTAAGAGCATACATCCTGGACAGATATAGACGTACACACACTGCAAGATGTTGTGTGTGTCTACGCCTGGCACACAAGCGCTGACCCTGTGACACACATGGATGTCCTAACCAGACTAATGATGGGCGACCACATGGAAAAGCCAGGGGTAACTGGAGTGGACAAAGCGCTAACAGGCTCCAAAGCCCTGGACAGTAATTATGATCAATGTGACAGTGTTGTGAACCAGGACGACTTATTACATGACATCACTGCACTATTTTGTGACTATAATTGTGGTGGATTGTTTCCTCAAACAGAGCAGTGATTTTTGGTAATTACTTTCATTTTATGCATTTTGTTAAAGTGACTTGGAGAAAATTTAAGCTGAGTGTTATTAAAGGAGTGACATTTAGCTTTTTTTTAAAAATGGAATTATGCATTTTCAAACATTTCCCTGTGGTCTACACAAACTGTAAATGCTATGCTTGGGTCTGAATTCTTCATTAATTCAACTCCACAGATCCATCTTCAAAACTATTTTTGAATAATGACACGAAAAAGGTCATTTTGAGTGCTGGCCCTTTAAATGCACATGACCCCACTCCCTCCAGGTTGTTGGCTGTGCTGCTCTATCCCATTCAGCCACTTGTGTTCGTTAATATAACCAACAACTGAACATTTTAGGTAATCGGCTCAAAGTTTGGACATAATTTCAGCATGGATTACAACCACTGCTGCTGATGAACAATTATGTCGTACTCGGAGAAATGTTTGTTGAAAGTCTTGACCTTATATGTACAAATGTTGTGACGTAACTAGTCATAAAACGTAACAAATTAAGAAGGATGAAAATGAATAATGTAATGAATAATGCCCAAATAAATATAAAGATAGCTTTGCAGCACCTGGAAGGTTCAAATTCAAACTTTATGAACTATTAGGGTCCAAATACACAAATAAATGAACCAAAGACTAATAAAAGTGGGTTTAGCAAAATATGACCCCTTTAAATTAATGTGTATCATGCTTACGTTGTTTTAGAAAAGTGACATAGATGACAGAAAGACTCTGGGTGCACACTGCAGATGTTAAACAGATGCTTAGTTTTTGAGCTAAGCTACCCTTATCAATGCCTTCAATGCTTTTGCGTTTTTAACTCTGGTAAACAACAAGGAAAGTATTTTTAAGGAGATCAAAACAGGTAAAGGGCTCCAGAGATTCAGACATGCTCACAAACAGGATCAGACTTTGTTTTGATGCGACTGGCACTTGATGCCAAAATCTTTCACAGGATGGCAGGCTGTAAAACTGTAACTGAGCAGCAGAACATATTTTAAAAGCACCGTTAAAGTAGATATCAGTGCATGTCGGCATTACAGTCAACACCTAATGTTTAAGTGTAGGTATTATTTAATGAAAGTTTCACAACAGTGCAATGCTTTTGACAGCTGGAATATACTGTAATTTTTTCACTGCTATACTGATAGGTAAAATGTCTTAATATCTCACTAGACTGCTTCAGCTACACAAAATAAAAAAATAATTTTGTTTACCTTCATTAATAGTAATAGAAAGTTCAAACTCTACATGTGACCCACTTCCTCTTCTTCCACTTCTGTAATATGAATGCAGCACACTCTTATATCCATGTGTACTGGCTGTAAATGAACCCATACAAGTTCCCGTCCAATACACATGGAAGGATGTGTATTGGAAATATTCACCCGGTGCAAGCACCTGGTGAATATTTCATGGCTTGAACAACAGGGCTGGAATGGCTTTAAAGGCTGTCATGGAGGACTAGAGAACCCAGCTTTGATCAGCGTGTCGGGGCGGAGAGCAAGGGCAGGATGAACAAGCATAGCTTTGTACTGCAGAGGAGACGAGAGAGAGAGAGAGTCAAGAGTCAGGTCTGGGGGGTGATGACGCTGTGTGTGTTTGTTTGGAAGGACAGGGGTGTGTAAAGGATAGAATGAAAAACAGGGAAAAAGAACTGACAGTGAAAAAAAAAAGAAAAATGTGGAAAAAAACTTAATCGCAAAAACACATCCGTCATATTGATATGGGCCAAAGTGTCACAAAGAGAAACGAGCCACAACATCCTGAGAGTGATTAACAATGTTAATGTGGCATTTGTTCAGAGCGGCATCCCTGCATCTTTGACCCTGCCATGTTCATTTCACCTGCTGGTAAGACGCCTGCCCCAGTATGGGATAAAAATCATATTTACATACATCAAGTTACTGCCACAAATATATTATTATTACCTGAGTGAGCTTTGGTTTAAGACAAAAACAAGTAATAGTTTGAGTAGGTCATCTGCAGTGGCAATACAGGGTATCTGCAGGTTTGAAGACATTTAAAAAGATGTCTATGGTCAAATTTAAGACCTTACATTCACAAAAATAACAGTACAGCAGGCCTCATATGTAGTTACTGCCTTGAACCAGTTTTAACTATGTTTTAATCCAGCTGACGTTACATTCACATTTGTCCAAGACTAATGTTTCTGCTACTGATCCACTAAAGCTCATACCTGAACCCCTCCACCCATGACTGCGGTTGATGGCTCCCCTCATTCCACTCTCCATTATGATAAAATGCTGAACACTAATTACACATTGGACAAATCCTTTACATAGATTTCCAAAGAAAATAGAATTATCATTTATTACATATGGATTTTTAAAACTTTTGAGTAATTAAGGCTTTAATTTTGAATGATAACATTTAAGACTTTTTAAGGAGCTGTAGACACCCTTGAATAACACGATACATTTGTTCATCATTTTACAACTTCAAATTATTTTCAGATGTGTTTAATCTGCAAAGCTGAATCCTTAAATTTCACTGGTGATGCAGTGCAACTGTGAAGTGCAGATAGTAACAGTTCAGCACAGTTTTCCACTTCATATGATCCATTTCTTCTTCAAGGGGTAAAAAAAAAATAAAAAATTGGACAATGTCTTTCATCCACAGCATGTTCTACAGATTGTGGCTGACTATCACACAGCAGGTGAGAAACACATTTTCCCCTGGTGCTGTTTTTAATAACGGCCCATTAGCTTCCTGATTAAAGGTCTTGTGAGCTGGTGGCACAAAGGCCTTGTGTTATTAATTGGGTCTTAACAAGGACTGGTGGAGTCTGAGTGGCCTTACTGTGACTCGAGCCACTGTCAGAGGTAATAGACATTATCAGGTGATAAATGGACTAATGTAGAGACGCAACACACAGCTACACACATGCACAATTATTAGTAATGAGCCATAGAGACAAAAGGTTATTTTAGCTGCATTATTTTTTTTACTAGGTTAAGTGTGAGTGTGTGTGACCTAGAGCAGGCTCCACCAGACCATAACTCTAACTAGAGAGACTCTGCATCTGACAGCCACCATCCATCTAACAGCTGGGCTATATCTGTAAGGGAGGGGATATGAGCAGCATACAGGCCCATTTATGAGTGTGTGCCTGTACACGGTCACAGTTGTGTAGAATAGTTACTTAGTATTTCATTGTAGTCGATATAGCGACCATTATGGGTGTGCACATAAATACAGTAGTGTGTGCTGGTGTAATAGTGTCTGTGGTGAAATTACAAAAGCTACATTTGTCTTGTATTTATAACACAAGCACTAAAAGTCTACAGCAGAACATTTTTCTTTAAAAAAAACAACATTCTTTGTAAATTAAGTCTCCTGAAGACCTCCACAAACATCCACAGCATTTTCACATAACAACATGCAAAAATGGTCTTCGTTTTAATTAAACTAAAAGCAAAAGCCCATTATTCTGCTCTTTTCTGCCACTTTCTGCCTCACTATTTAAGAGTGTATCTGAGGCAGTTTTTCTTCCAGACAATAAATTTCTCTCCCATTAAATTATATCCTGACCTGTGGCAGATTTCCCCTGGACATTAAAAAATGTATTCTGCTCTCAGTGTACAGTGGCTGCTGGAAAGCGCCGTTCCAGATCATTGATCCCTGTCTAGAAATGAAATGTTTTCTATTCTTTTCTGTCTTGCTACTGCATATATTCTTGTTCTATGTCATTCTGAAACTGATAAGCTGTTGTTTTACATTTTTAACCAACACTGTGAATTCCTAGTGGTAATCATCTAATGTCTGTTTCATTTTTCACTGGGATAATTATCAATTTGTTTAAGTGAATCAAACAATAAGCTTTAGTTCACGCTGTTGTGTGGTCTTGTCTCATCACACAAAACAATATGTAATCATCCATGGACAAAAAGCCAACTGAATGGACTAACCATCATGCATTATGTAGAACAACTAATTATATACCCTGAATAATTTACATATCCCCCAATTAACTATCATTCATGAGAGAGAGCATGACATCTTGTGTGTGTGTGTGTGTGTGTGTGTGTGTGTGTGTGTGTGTGTGTGTAGGTGTGTGTGTGTGTGTGTGTATGTGTGTGTGTGTGTGTGTGTGTGTGTGAGTTCACGTACTATAACAGTCTGTAACTTTGTGTGCATCCAGGGTATGTGGACAAATGTATGTAAGCTAACATGTTTTTATGACTGTATGTATTGTGTCTGTGTAACTGTGTATGTGTGTGAGAGCATGTTCTTCCCCTGTGGCGTACTTCTAATCAGAGATAGCTGATGCAGAGAGAAAGAAAGAGAGAGAGAGAGAGAGAGAGAAAGAGAGAGAAAGAGAAAGAGGGAGAAGAGCCGTGGGCAGTGATCAGTAGAGAGAAGGCCATCCCACCCATCTGGAGGATCAGCACACAAACTGACTTTGTGCATGTGCCTGGTTAGCCAGAGACAGACAGACAGACGTATGCATGGAAGTCAACTTTCATGATTTATTCTGTCAGAATACGAGATGGGGCTGAAAAAATGTTAAAAAGGTTTGTTTTACTTTAAGGTGTTTGCATGTGGACTCCGTGGCCTCATTTTATTGGCCATTACACAACCATGCAGCCAAATTTGTAATGATGATTAAACTTGTGATAAACGTGTGTGTGTGTGTGTGTGTGTGTGTGTGTGTGTGTGCACTGTCAATAAACGGTAACATGTCAAGATGATGCATGTTCTGCCATTACCATCAATACCAACACAATACATGGGTCTACCTCTAGTCGTCTGTGCTTCCTCTCTCGTCCTCTTTCTGTCTATCTCTTGCTCTCCTTCCCCTGCTCCAATAGTTTGTTTCTCACTTTCTACCCATTGAAGACAAATGCACCACAGCCACATCAGCCTACAGTGTCTGACTGCAGGGTGTTGTACATCACAACAGATTCCAGATGTTTAAATGAAGTGCACAAACTCAAAGAGGAGCATAAACCGTGTAGAATATATGTGCCAAGTCAGCTGCGGTATGTTCGAGATAAAGACGGCACTTGAAAGACTAAGGATCTCCAGCCCTTTATCGTCATCCACATACACTCATACTGGTTACATATGGAAATGATTATAGCATGTAGTAATGTATGAAGCAGTGTATTTTCTACAAGCAGTCATTCATCATCAGATTATGGGTCAGTCGATATGACATGCATAAATCAACACAAGGTCTTAAAACTCAATGTGTGACAATAAGGGTCATTTGTAGCAATCAACAGTAACACTATTCTGCACCATAATTACTGCCAATTAAGCAAACACAGATGAGAAAAGGTGCAAACACACTTTTATGTATGCTAATTATCACTGTGCTGCTGCACATACAGTAGTTGGATAATTGAGACGATAATGTCCAGGAACCAGACTATACACATTTAATATAGCCGACAGATGTTAGTCAGTACTAAGAATTTGGAAGTTTATTTCAGTCACATGTTAAAATCTTGCAATTAATGTGCTTTTCATGAATCAGATGATAAATAATTGTGTGTTAGCATAAAATTAACTTAGTGGAATTAGTCAGTAAAATTAAGTAGAACTGCCTGTGTGTTTTACAGATGATAAACTGCTGAGAGGTAATGAGATAAAAATCACCGTGTTCCAGTGGCATAGCACTGAATGAACCTTGATAAATGAATAATTTCCCTCCTGGATTATAAAAAGCTAACTGCAATGATTATTTGTTTTAGTTAACTTTCAAGTCTCGTTCTTGTGATGTGCCAGGTACAAAACCACTCATTAGACCAGTGGTTCCCAACCTTTTTTGACTCGTGACCCCATTTTAACATCACAAATTTTTGGCGCCCCCAGGTTATTCAAAACGGAGACATTTTTCTCTTGGAGATGTCTTAGCGGGGTTAGGCAGGTGAAGAAATCTTTCCATTCTTTGTTCGGTCCAGTTTTCTGACTGCAACTGTCCGGGCAGGTTAAAGCGTATAGTAGTTAACGCACGTGGTCACATGATCAGGTCAATCAAGATATGCCCTCTCAGATATTATCCTGCATTTTATTTGAACTTGAACTTTTTATTAGGAAAAGTGTGTGGTGTTTTAATTATAATGAATGAATCATTAAAAAAAAAATTATTAGTATTTTTTTTTGTTTTTGTTGAATCAATTACTAGAAATTTCAGGCGACCCCATGTGGAGTCGCGACCCCAAGGTTGAAAAACACTGCATTAGCCATTAGTTTTGGTTTGAATTTGCTGTTCTGTGCACATCACAAACCACAGGGTCATCTGTAATGACAGCATGAACTAAAGATATGAAATACTGCAGTCTGGCATTAGTCCACATTTTCATCTTACATGCATGCTGTCCATTTGCCTGCTTTATTTTTTAGAGTTTATATGAGTCCCACAATCGCTCTCTTTGGAGGCAGATGACGTCTCTCAGTTGCTAAGAGAAATAATGTTTACTGAAGGCCATGCCATTGGATACGCCCTCGCTCTGAGAAGAAAACAGATACATTACACCTATAGCACTGTCTGGTAATATGCACACATATGTGACCGTATAGCAGTAACAGCCTGTATATGTGAGGAGGCTCTCTGTATGTCTTCATTTCAGGCCAAATGTGGGGCCAATATCCCCGCAAACGAATTTGGGTTAAGTGAAGAATAAAGTCCACAGGGTGGTTCTGTGTGTTTCACTGAATGTTCCACAGGGACATTGTGCCCCAGGCTGCATTACTCATGGCCTGTTTTGACACATGCACGCACAGAGACACACATTTAAGAGACAGTAAACACACACAGACCCCAGTGCACATGCTCTGATGTCCTACAGAACAAAAAAAGCATATACACATCCAATAAAAAAAACAAAGGCCCACTCTAAAACAAAGCTTCTATTAACTGCCATTTGGTCTATGCACAGGCAGAGAGATATTAAGGTTATTAAATAACATCCTGTGGTCCTTGGATAGCTCATATGCAATAACACAGGGAGGGGTCTGTTTCCTCTGATCCCCAAATAATTAAAACATATGTGAAACAAGGAACACATGTGGTCAGTGGTAACAAAGGCTGCAAAAAGACATATGAAACGATTAGTATGTTTGCAAACAGGATCATAACAAACTATTTCTGCTGGTTTTGTGCTGTATGAATCATTGCCTATTGCTAATAAATATACAGTATGCGTGGGGCACTGTCAGCAGCCCAGTCTGGATGCAGCTGCTTCAGCATATAATGTCTGAAACTGGATGGGATGGCAGGTCTCCAAAGCATAGCCTGTTTCTAAACATATAGCCTGTATTTCTCACAGATCTATACCATGTCATCTAGTGTGGGCTTGGATTTATGAACGTCTATTTCAGACTTTAACTTCCACATATGATGTAGCTGTACAGACAAACTATTTAGACCTGAAGGTGATATGAGGAAGACAACATCAGATCAGATCTCATGAGACTCTGTGGGCTCATGAGGGTGGAGTCAGAGAATATTTCTGGTCACCTGCTCTAGCGTCTTGTCTTGTCAGCCTGCAGCAGTATGGTCTCTCTCTCTCTCTCTCTCTCTCTCTCTCCTCTCTCTGTGTGGTGTGTGTGGTCCTGGTATTTAGTTTCTCTCAATGTGTGGTCCCTCCTTTTCGTCTCCCCCCCCTAAGCCAGGTTCGGACAATAAGCCATTTCCGACTAAGCTTTGTACCCCTGAGCTGGGAAACCCTTCTTCTGCACAAAAGACCTTATGGTTGAATCTGACACTGGTTTAATTTCAGCACTCAAACAAAAGCAAGGTATTAACACGATGTAAACAACATGTCTGACATCCGTCCACGTCTCACTGATATGATCTGGAGTGAAAAATGATCACAAATAAGAGTGAGGAGACAGAGGAGAGTAAATGTGTAGATGGAAAATACAACACGGTGCACTATGTGTATATTTAAGCAACAGAGAAAGGGAATACACACTGTGTTATGTCATTGTAACTGGGAGATGGCGGTTGCCTCACAACCTGGGTGTAGATGTGTGTGTATTTGTATTGTCGTGCCGTGGGGGCTAGGTGAGGTTCTTTCTCCAGTAGCAGGTGCACAAGTGACAAACAGAGTGGTCCTTGTTATTGGGTGAGGGTGACATCCTATAGCTGTGCCTGTGTACTCTGTGCCCATTCAGGGTTTAAAACCTGAAACTTCACTCTTTACATCCATTTACTCAGGCCGTAGGAGTGTGAAATGACACTTTGATACGCCCCAAAGGACCAACAGATTAGGTCTATTGTCACTGGAGGTGTGATCACATTCATTTTAAGGTGGAAAATATGTAAATGACGCTGGTTGAACTCCATTTCCCATCTGTCAACTCTGCAGAAGAAAATACTGCCTGTAGACACTGCCTTCATTTATAAGCGCTAATATTTTCAGTCAGATCCCCAAAAAATTATCTATGGCATTCAAGTTGAATAGAATAGAATAGAATAGATAGATAGAATAGAATAGAATAGAATAGAATTACCTCCACAATAGGGCACCACTTTGCAGGTGAATTCTCCTAACAACCAGGGACTTTGTAAGTTCATGGAAAACCACCATGGGCAGACAGAAGAAGATGAGTACAAAATCCCAGACAGCCAATTAGCCAACAGGGAGTTAGAGATGCTCTTCATGTAAATAATTCTGACACACTATGCATCAGGATGGCAATGTTCCCTGCTATCCCCACTAAAAAAATGACACCGGAGACGCACGTGATTGGGCGTAAGCCCCGTAAGTCTCACAGTGTCACCGGGTAAAAGGGGTTCTTGATCTCATCCACAAAATCCCGCGAACTGGGAGGGGTGATCGGAGTGGCAATCCCAGGGGTTCTCTTCCTCTGAAAGTGAAGAACTCGTTCCTCCCTGGTGAAGAGGTCAAAGGGCAGGTCTGTGGAGTGAGGGCCACCGGCTTGGGGATGGGTTCCCACGGTGACGCGTTGAGGTTGCGCCAAAACCCCTGAGCTTTTGTTCAGCCTGTTTCTCCCCCTCTTCAGCGCTTTCTTCTGCTCGTCTTTTGTGCCTCTCTTGTGCCTGTCCCCCTCCCGGGTCCCCCTCCCCGTCTCCCCAGCCCATTGATGGAGCTTAGCGGCATTGTAGCGTCCACTGGCCGGCGTACCCGTACTACTAAGTCCGCCAGTCAACTTTATCCTCTTAGTATGGGGGCGCGTCGGGTCCCAATGTGAGCCGGCGTTGGGATCGCTCCATGGGTGTCACTGTCCTATGAAGTCGCGTTTGTTGTGTACAATTCGCCTCGTTTCTTCCACCAGCAGTTAACCTTTTCCAGGGGTGATGGAGTTAAGGGTCCCTCGGCCGAGTGCCCGCTGCGCCTGCGGGTCCCCGAGGACGCACACTTTGGCGTACCCGGCAGGAAGCGCATGGTCTCTGGCTTTGTTTGGATGCCCTCCCGGAGTGACCAGTGTAAAAGTCTTGGCAGAGTATGCGCTGGTGTTACTGTCCTCTTTAGTTCGTACCTCTCCATTATTTCTCAGTGATGAATAACACATGTGCGTGGGCTAACAACACGAATACCGTCCCAGGCTGCAGAATCTGCATGGTCCAGGATTTAGTGAGTGCAGCTGAAAATTTCTCACAAGTGCATCCTCATATCTGTGACAAGCGCGGAGATACTCTTCCATTCAGTCAACACCCATGTTGGAAACAGTACTGGAGAGGAAGCCTGCTGCCTCTGCTGTTCAGCTACATTCGCCACCGGAGCTCTGCAAACTTATGAGTTTACCCCCAGGATCGGATCGTACACTAATGTGTGTGGTGTGTGTGTGTGTGGTGTGTGTGTGTGTGTGTGTGTGTGTGTGTGTGTGCTGCAGCTACAACCGGCGGATTCTCCAAACAGCCCGCCGCCTCCTTCAGTCCACTCCCGCTCCTAAAGTCTTGACATGACCTACCAGGACAGAGGATCAGAGTCCCGGATCCACAGAGAAGGCAGCACGGAAAGGTGCACAGGGAATTGTTGCATTATCCACGCAAAACACACACAACCTGCACAGCATCCCTGTCCCAGCTGTGGTAGGAGCATCCAAAGCAGGCTGTGTGTTGTGCGTTAGTTTATAGAGGGCTGGGTCAGCCAGCAGCAGCAGCAGCAGCGTCAATGCGGTGCAGACGCAGACCGGGTAAGCCTACTAGACTGCGATGCTCTGAGTAGAGAGAGGAAGGAGAGTGACAGAGAGAGAAAGAGGAGGGGTGGAAATCGGTGGCTCCCTTTTCTCGTCCCTTCCTCCTTTGAGTCCAGTGTCTCTCTCCTCTGTTTTCTCCTCAGATAGGACTGTGCGCTGGAAGAAAATGGACTCCCCTGGCGGCTAACCCCCGATCTGTCACTGCCTCATCCATCATGGAGCATCCAGCAGCCCTAGGCATGCTACGGCTACAGCCCCCCCGCAGACAAGCCAGCCACGCCCGACAGGCGGACGAACAAATATATTAGGCTTCCCATGTTTCAGTTTTACGCACAGGCGGCGCTGGGCCGTCGACCGCGAATGACAAGCACGAATCATCTTAGAATTACAATTTTGTTTTAAGGCAAGAAAATTCCACCGGGGGAGACTTTTCTACTTTAAATTAGCCCCCTAAAGATAACAGATTATGGTAAACAAGTTACACTGCCAGGCCTCTGTTTGTCTCAGCTCTTTTATCAGGTCTACATACTGAATTTATATTTATTATCCATGCTATTCATCACTTTTGCTGTTGTAAAGTTACCAGAGGAACTCTGGGACCACCTGAAAACTGCCCACCCGCCAGCTTAGATCCATCCATCTATGACATGTTCCGGGCTCATCTCCATTCATTGGCCCATGAATCACTCATAGCTCCCCTCCACCTCAGCAGTGAGTCTGATCTGAAAGGGATCATCTGGTTCAGCTGATTTAACCCAAACTTTAGGGGATGGTGGACATTGATTGTGTCTTGTTCTACAGGCTGCGTACATCAATAACTGCATCACTGCTTAAAAAGTCATTGAAAATGTCTTGTTGAAAGTCATTTAAAAGTCAGGTCTATCTCACTATTTTAGCTGTTGTAGTCTTTGTACTTACACAGACAATAGGAAGTGCAAACTTACCAAGTTTCCTAAACTACTAAGCAGGTGTATTAGGGTGGTCCAAAAAATGTTTTAAGATTCTCTGGATTAGAACCCTGCATTTGGTTCCATTCTGGCCAAATTACTTCGGTCCAAATTTTTATGCAAATTAATTTATATTTAGAGGTTGCACAAGACACGGGAAGATTGCCTCTATATACTGTAATAGAACTAGCAAATGAAATAAGGCATATTAGAATAATTTGTAAATTTATTCTCAAAATCAAACGGCAACTCGCATAAAAATGTTACTTAGAAAGTTCCAGCAACCACTGTTGCTTTATTGAAATTACAAAAAATGTTCCTGTGTTCTTTGACAACTTGGAGCAAGTACTGTTTGTGATCTGCATTTTTTGTTCGGCTACAGTTGAAGTCTTGAATAAGCTTCACCCCTCTTTCAGCAACATCACTGACAGCTTTTCCTGGAATGCACAATGTGAGGCAGCCTTCTGAAAAGTCCTGCAATCATCAGCCCAGTCTTCTGGAGGAATTCGGAAGAATGTTTGTGCAGATCCAAAGTTTCAAACAAACGCATGGTGCTGGTGGTGACAAAAACGCTGATCTGCTTCCCTTCATAATCTGCTTGATTAAGGACATCCCAATGCTTTAGTGGAACCTCTGAACCTTCATTTTCCATCATGTTGTCAACCATCAGCTGCTTCTGCTCTTGTGTCACACTGGAGTCCAAGAATGCCAGGCCAACCAATTCTTCACTCCAGTACCACAGATGTCGGTGGCCTTACTTAATACATATATAGCTAGATGAAGCACTCAAACCTTGGTTTTGATAGTACTGCTGCTTCTCTTAGTAGGTCAGCTCGGCTATGCTGAAAATGCAAAATTAGTCAATTTCCAGGAAACTTCCAGCAACTTGTACAACCTCTAAAACATCTCCTTTTTCTTCCAAATTTTTTCCTAAATCATCTTTTGAATGCTAAAACCTAATGCAGGGTTCTAATTGAGGTTATCTGAAACTATATTTTTTTACCATGATTGTTGGACCACCCTAAGGTGTATTCTTAACAGTTCTACCTACTCAAAGCACAGTGTTATACATGCACAAACAAACCTACAGCCTGTGACTAAACATTGTATTGGCTGTTGCCCAGGTCAATAATTTAAGAGACTTGAAGTGCTAATGAAATGAACATATTATGTCTCAAGTGCCCTAAGTGCTGTAAGTGGAGCTTTCTTACATTAACAGAATACAGGACTGGGGAAAAGACAAGAGGTACAGTGGTCCCGCTGTCAAAAGCACGTGCACAGATACACATATCGAATATACACACACACACATATGTCTTAGAACTGTTGGATATGCATATTGTACAAGCACTGTTCATGAAAACATATTTGCATATTTTTGGACACGTATTGAGGACATTTTCTAAAAATACCCAGCTGGCGGTAATGATGGTGAGTGAACTGGCAAATGCAGCAGAACATCCAACTGCTGACCTTCTACATCAATAGGTTGATAGGGAGCCAATTCTTACCAGGACATCACACACAAACCTACATACACAGCCAAGTTTCACTAGGGGGGGATACTGAAGATGGATAACTTCACTGTATAACCTTAATATGAGTTTAATTTGACTTCAAGCAAAATAGAACCAAAAAACTGAATAAATTTGAATGACTCCAGGGGAGAAGTCAGCAAAAATGTACTCAGGCATCTGGGAGTCATGTAGTTTTCTTAAATTCTTACAGAAGTTGTTGAAAGAGGGTTGAAGAACTTGCCTTTTTCATCCAAACTTTTCTCTGCAGTGAGCGATACTTGGGTATATTTAAACCCTGTGATTTCAGAAGGAGGCTTTTGGAAAACCCTGGTGAAGCAAATGGTTTAGTAAATGTAAGATTCACAGGTTAAATGATAGGGATTACTCTGTGAATCTGACCTTGAAAGTACCACAACAGCAAACTATACTACCGTTTTAATCAACAGGAAGGCACAGGGCAACACTTCATGTGTAATTATCATGCCTATTGTGTGTGGGGTCCACAGAGACCCACTAGTTGGTGTGTGTGGGTGGAGATAAAGAAGAGAGGTTCTCACTGATGTATTCATGCATGGAAACACTCACTGGTTCAGTCACAGAGGGATGTCAAGGGCACACGTCATGCATGCACACATAAGGGACTAAGAGCACATGTGCACAGCAAGACACACATACCGTGAAGAGGTCTGAGTTTAGTAGGGCATACAGTCGGGAAGAACATGCCAGGGCCATGAAGATTTCATGGATTTCAACGCAGAAAATAAATTATACACACATATAGCATACAGGCATACAGAGAAAAGAATGAACTACACTGCAAAACTCAAAAATCTTACCAAGTGTATTTTTCTCATTTCTAGTCCAAATATCTCATCATATTTAAAATAAGACAGATCACCTACAGAGTAACTTTTCAGTGAGATATAAGAACTTATTTTTAGACAATAGATCTGGAAAATCTTATTTCAGAAATCTTACCAAGAGTATTTTCACTTGTTCCTTTGGCAGATTTTTTTTTTTTTCTTTTTTTTTTTTCTTGAATTAAGTAATAAAATTTTGAACTAAGCAAAAAAAAAAAAAAAAAATCTGCTCATGATTAAGTAAAAATTATCTTGGTAAGATTTCTTGAAATAAGATTTTCCAGATCTATTGTCTAAAATTAAGTTCTTATATCTCACTGAAAAATCACTCTTTAGGTGATTATGTCTTATTTTAAGTGTGATGAGATATTTGGACTAGAAATGAGGAAAAATACACTTGGGTAAGATTTTGATTTTGCAGTGTACTTTAAAAAATTATTAGACCATCAAGAGTCATCAAAAACAATGGTTATACAATCAAGTACTAACTCCTGTGTGTATCATGTGACTAAAACAGACACAAAAGAAAACATGGAATGCCTAAAGCACTGTTTTTGTCAGTACAATGCCATAGGTATTGATGTAAGAACTGAAGTGATTTGGTTATTATCAAGAAAACATGGAAAATGGATAGATATCAGCTTTGAAATTAACTACTATGAGCTATTTTAGTTGTTATCAATATATTTGTCCAAACAAATGTACCTTTAGTTGTACCAGGCATTAAAATGAACAAGAAATTGAAGAAAACAAGGGGTGGTCTCATAATTTTTCTGCGACTATTTTGACACATGCACAGACTCCTACAAACCACCCATGACCTGTGGCATGACACACATTAAACAAAGCAGACAACAGACCCACATACTCACTCATAACCAGAATACAGTGACTTAAATAAATCATGGAAACATGTAGATTTTTTTTTTTTCCTAAACCACCACCACCACCCCTCTTCAGAGGACAACTTTTTTTTTCTTACAGCTCATGTTTAAGTAAAAATGTCCAACTTCATATTCACATGTTCATTCATTCCTTGCTTGTATACATATACATAGAGGGAGGGGTTATATAGATGAAAGTGTACAGACAGGACGGGACAAGACAAAAAACGATACTAATTACATATTCATCATTATACAGTAGTGTGTGTGTGTGTGTGTGTGTGTGTGTGTGTGTGGTGTGTGTGTGTGTGTGTGGGTGTGTGTGTGTGTGTGTGAGGAGAGGTGACCAAACACAGAGGCGGTTTCTCTGGCTGGGTGTTGCATGGTGAGGGTAGTGCAGACAAAGAAGTTTAAATTCATTTGTTTTATTAAAACCTCAGCACAATTTTTTTTGTTTTTGTTTTTTTTTGAAAAAGTAATTCATCTAAGTAAATCAATGGAGGATATAAAGTTTCTTATCAGGGCTGGTAGCAGCAATTTGTTAGATCATGTCACTGTGAAATTATTGTCATGGATTAATATTGAATGAAAGACGTATATTTCATACTAAAAAGGTCTTCCTTTTGTTTATGAAACAAATCTAGATTTACAGGATGTTGAAGAAATCGCAGTGCTGTAGTTTTCCTTTCAGTCTATACTCACCTTTGTTTTGTTGGTTTGTTTATTATTTTGAATATTACATTAAAACCAAACCACAAAAATTATTTATATAAAAAAGAAAGGAAAACATTGGAAAAGGAGCGGGATGAAGTTTAATTTAGAATCTCTCATCCACTTAACCCATCCTTCTACCTACTCTAAATTCCTATGTCAGATCCCGTAAGTAACTCAAACATCCTACACATATCAGACTAAATTCTGACTAAACACAAAAATGCTGTACTTGTCAAGGATAAACTGTCCATTTTGCAACAGCATTTCCACATCAAAATAAACTCTGTCCCTTTCAGAGCAGTAATACACATATAAAAAACAAAAATAAACTGTCCATTTCATAACAATAACAGACCTATTAAAATAAACTGTCCATTTCTTAGCAGTAATATACATATAAAAACTAAACTTTATCCATTTTATAACAATAAACCTGGTTGTTTACAGTGTGGAACAGGCAGTCTCTGTTCCAAGACCATTTCACCAAAGTCACTGTTATCCTGTAATCCATGTCCTTTTGTGATGAGCAACACTATCTTTCAATAATGTCAGCACATCCTCAGGATCTCTGCCAAGTTGGGATCATGATAAACAAAGATGCTCAGGCCAACATATGGTTTAATGCTGCCATCTGCTGCTCTTTTTGGGATTTGCAAGAAAATAAGCATCACCTCGGAAGTGTCATCTGTGATTTACTAATAAATATTAAAGATGTATGTACAGTCGTGAAAAAAAAAAAAAAAAAAGGTAAGACCATCCCTTGCTTTCTTTAATTTATTGTTCATTTTAATGCCTGCTACATCTAAAGGTACATTTGTTTGAACAAATATAATGAATACAAAAAATAGCTCATAGTAGTTTAATTTCAGAGCTGATATCTATCCATTTTCCATGTTTTCTTGATAATAACCAAAATCACTTCAGTTCTTACATCAATATTATGTCATTGTACTCCCAAAAACAGTGCTTTTCGGCATTTGATGTTTTCTTTTGTGTCTGTTTTAGTCACATGATACACACAGGAGTTAGTACTTTGACTGCATAACCATTGTTTTTGATGACGTTGATGGTCTAATAATTTTTTCCGCGGCTGTATTAAATATACTGTCATAGACTAACATGTGATTTTGATGTTTTAAATGTCTTTCTGCTGTCTTTACTTCCCTTCCTTTTTGTCCTCTAAATTATCACCACACTATTTCTAAAATGTTTGCCTTATCTTCTTTGGCTTCTCATTTGCTTCACATACTAATTATTTCACACCAAAGGAAATAAATTAAAATATCTAATGCTTTTTCTACTAATGTATCTTTAGGTTTTACTTTTGTGTTATTGACTTTCCATCATCCTGCATTTCACCTATAATTACTTCCCTGCTGTCTCTATCTCTTCCTGCTTGTGATTGACAACATAATTACTAATGTGTTTAGGGTGGAAAGATAGTCTTAGTCAGCATTCAGAGTGAATAGTTTTCCAAAAGGCAAAAGGAAATGGTGTGGAAACAAAAGAGGCCAAAGTGACTGATAAATACACAGAGAAAGACAAAGAATAACGGTCCAGGGGTTGAGATACTATTTTCCTCTCACGGTAATCAGCTACAGGAGGTCCATCATTTCAACAGAACACTATATTTAAGTTAAGGACTTCGCCTGTGATTGCCTTAATATCAAATGTCGCTGCTATAGATGCGGTTTACTCAACTGGATGAGTATAGAGTGGAGATACAAAAACACTTGACTCCTCAAACCTGACATTTAACTAGTAAAACATTTACGACACCCGCCACAGAGGAGGGATAGACAGGACTGTGGTCAAATAGTAAATGATATACTAGTGGACAAACGGACACACTGCAACTCTATTCTAAAAACCACAGAGTCACTTTCACATCCACAGATAGAGAACAACAACTGCAGCTGTCAAATGCACATTTCCATATTGTAACAGGCAGTGATTCTGCAGTTTCACCCTGAGTGAAGTCATATTTAGTGGTATATTTTAATGTATCAGTCCAATGTCCATATCCCCAAAGGTTGTTTGTTTATCAGACTGCTAACTCTCTGCCAACTCTCTCCCTTTTGCCGCTTTGTGTTTTCACAACTTTCTGTTCTCTATTCTGTTTTTCTGTCTATGTGCTTTGTAAATGTAAAAATTGTAATATTTTTTATTGAGAAATAATCATGTTGTTTTTAAAGGTGTGGGAGACTTTCATGACCAACTTTTCATCAGATCTGTTAAACCTCAGTCATATCCTCAGTATCACAAATCTGTAAGTCTTTCTGTGATTACTCACCTGAATCTCTTGCATTACGGTGCACAATTTCGAAGTGCCATCCACCATAAACAGACCATATGTTTACAAACAGAGTCTGGAGGTAACTCGGGCATCTTCAGAATTTTGTTGCGGCGTGCATTGTGGAAATGGGAGGTTCCTGACAGCGGCAGCACAACCATATGGTATTATATGGATGAAAAAAACATGACACGGAAACGGCTCAAACTTGGAAACGGCTAGAGGAATATGCATAGAGGGAAGGGGGCTCCTGCCGTTTCCACATCATGTCTGTAGCAGCTGCCGCTGTCAGGTGGCTGCGCGAGCCTTCGCTTCCCACAATGCACGTCGCAACAAAATTCTGAAGATGCCCAAGTTACCTCCAGACTCTGTTTGTAAACATATGGTCTGTTTATGGTGGATGGCACTTCAAAATTGTTCACCGTAATGCAAGAGATTCAGGTGAGTAATCACAGAAAGACGTACAGATTTGTGATACTTAGGCTATGACTGATGTTTAACAGATTTGATGAAAAATTGGTCACGAAAGTCTCCAGCACCTTTAAGAACAAATAAGATAACAAATAACAACAAGAAAAGCACTCAGAGAGCGCAGACCTCCGCCAAGACAGATCTGCACCCCCCATCACCAAAATTTAATCATTTCTTCCTTGTGCCAGTATCAACATTTCCTGAAAATTTCATGAAAATCCGTCCATAACCTCTTCAGTTACCTTGCTAACAAACACAAGCACGCACGCACACAAACATACAAAGCAAAGTGATCACATTACATCCTGGCGGATGTAATAAGAAATCTGTAATGAATAATGAAACAATGCTAAATGAATCTAACTATGTTTAGTTTAGTTTTGTTTCTGTCTACGCTACCAGTCAAAAGTTTGGACTCCCCTTCTCATTTAAATGACATGAGCTGGACCACAGATGGTCAAAAGTGCTCAGCATCACTGGGAACTCCTTCAAGACTGTTGGAAAACATTTCAGGTGACTACCTCATGAAGCCCACCGAGAGAATGCCAAGACTGTGCAAAAAAGTAATAAAAGCAAAATGTGTCTATTTTGAAGAATCTAAAATATAAAACATGCTTTGGGTTATGTCACTCTTTTTTAAACTGCATAATTCCATGTGTGTTCATTCATAGTTTTGATGCCTTCAGTGAGAATCTACAATGTAAAGTCAAGAAAATTCAGCAAAGCCAGGTGAGTCCAAACTTTTGACTGGTAGTGTATGTGCTTTGTAAAGGTAAAAATTGTAATACTTTAGTACTGGGAATGGACCCCAGGAAGAATAGTTTCTGCTTTGGTACAGACTAATGGGGATCCTTACATAAAGAAAGAAACTAATACAACATGCAAATTCCCCCACAGGTTCTGTTTTTCACAGTTTGATCAGAGTCCCACAGTTTGTGAGCAGCTACAGTGTTGTAGCGTCATTTGGACAGAATTTTGGCGCAGCTTCATTGGCTGAGAAGTTTACAGCTGAGGTGGATTCATAGCGTTTTAGGCTACATTCAGACTGCGGACAAAAGGTGCCCGAAATCTGATGGTTTTACTCATACGTGCTTCAGCCTTAAATATCTTCTGCAGTAAAATGCAACACTAAAAGGAAGGTACAAATGTCATATACAGTTGCTGATAAAGTTGGAATAATAATTTTAAACTTTTTGTTTTCACACTTCCAGTGTATTTGGCTGATAATATATAGTTTTACTAAACTATGCTTTTGAATGAGTACTTTTACTAAAGGAAACATAATGAATTCCTATAATTTCACTGCTTTTGCTCATGCCGTGATTCAAATCAGTTCAGTTCAACAGAACTTTAAGTAAAGCTGTGAAACTCATGTCCCCTACAGAGGACAAAAATGCGTCACTTGGTCTCAACATGAAATACTGAAGTGCAGTATCACAAATCACATTCAGCTCAAAGTCCTTATACCCTCGATTTGAGTGATTGAAAAGTGTCATGAGATAACTTTTGTTATGATTTGGCGCTATATAAATAAAATTTGAATTGAAGATATCTGTTTTTAAAAAATAATTTAGCAGCAACCATAATAGCTCAAATTGATGGTCTAACCAAGTACTTTAATACCCCATTAAGGAATAATAACCAAATATTTAATAAAAACATGAATTTATCATCACTGACAAAGCAACAGAGTGAGGAAAACTATACAGCAGTTATTCAAGGTTTGGAAGAAATACCAAATAGTGCTGTTCTTCAAGGAAAGTGTAAATATTTAGCATACCACACTTTTCTGAATATATGAAAATACATTATATTCAAAAATGAAACTAATATAATTTATATTTTAGTTTTAAAAGACATTAATTCATGGTAACAGAGTGAGAATCCAAAAAAATAACAGAGTGAGGTGTTTGTTCAGTGTGATGCACCAGAATAATAATCAAAGATTTAGTAAGATACTAATAAAATTATCAGTTTTTGGCCACATATTTTTCATTACTATATTTAATACACATCTGTCTGCCGTTTTTAAAAAAATAATAATATAATAACATTCAAAATCATTATAGTATTTGATTATTATGAAATGTAAAATTAGACACAGGCATATAATTTCAACGTATTTATTTATACATTGCTATTTACATTCTGAATTTATGTTGAATACATTCATTTACAACCTTTCCTGTTCTTCATTTACACTTTATTATCATATATTTTCTTATATATCCAGTTGTTAATTCAGGTACAAATTAAATAAACACAGTTTTAGAAACTAGAGATGTATGTCTTTTATGCTGCATAATCAAAAATATTGTTTAAGGAAAAAATAAATGGACCCTGACGTTCACTTTCACTTGGCCAGGCCCAGAAACAGATATGAGAGCAGGACTTCACACCTCATAAAAACCTAGACACAGCAATAGGTTTGACTAAAGATTTCCCACTTAACAATTCAGTGAAGTTTGGACTGGAATTTGAAGTCACATAAAGAAAAAAAAAAAAAAAAAAATCAAATTGGAGCAGTAAATCTGAATTGAGCACTACTGGTTGTATGAACATAATGACGAGTTGTTTTATCACATACCAAATTTATAAACAATGGGAAAGAGAATAAGCGGTTAAATCTTCACTGAGTTTAGATAAATAGATAAAAACCATTTGTAAAACATAATGCAACTGAAAAATGAACTGGCTCCACCCATAATCCTGGGCAGTGACAGTGTTATCGCTGATCGACGTGTGTTGTATCAACTTTTAGTGTTTGACGTCTGCTCCAAAAACACTTGAGAAGCTGAAAAGGCTTTAAGGAGATGCTTAATCTTCTGATGCCACTTGATGGTATTGAAAGCAGTGCAGAAATCAATGAAAATCGGTGTGTTATAGAGCGTCTGAGTGTAATGGATGTAGGAGACAGGCTTCTGCATCATCTGTGCCTCTTTTGTTGACTTTGAAGGACCACTTTCCATTCGATGAGAGATGTTTATCCAAAGCTCCTCTTTAACCTGTCTTCATGGCACTCCGCTGACCTTTTAATATTCACTACGTTGAATGTAATTATGAGACGTTTGAAATATTAACTTAGGTTTCCTTTTCATCACATTAGAACAACAGTGCCCTCTACTGGTTCAACCAGCACATTGTTTTGTAAGTGTGTGTATTTAACTGTAGGGACATTATAAACATAAGTTTGTTCACTTGACCTTATACAAACATACAGCTGGTGATCTTTGTTGGTTCTCAGTCCTTTGTTACATGCATGTCTAAAGGAGCACATTGTGTGTGAGAACACAACACAGATGGAGTCTGTAGAGATTCCATGCACTGTTTTCTTTTATTCAGTGGGAATACCACATTCTGTTGAGCTGCAGCAAGTAAACAAGTAAACTATCTATGTATCTATGTATCTATCTATGTATCTATGTATCTATCTATCTATCTATCTATCTATATCTATCTATCTACTATCTATCTATCTATCTATCTATCTATCTATCTATCTATCTGTCTGTCTGTCTGTCTGTCTGTCTGTCTGTCTGTCTGTCTGTACCTGTTACCCTTCATTAACATGCAAACCTCTGTGTATTTCCCAATATTCTAAACACAAAATAAGACACATAAACTACAAAACATCAGAAATGGCATTCAAACTATATAAACACTCCTATTAATACTATATCAAAACACAAGAACATCATTTTTGTCTTAAGTTGTATTAAGTCTTGTGCTGCAGAGATAACAAGACATTGGTTTGCACAGGTCAAGACACTTCTGTCTTGAAGTGATGGCTAAGCGACCTTGTGTGTTTCCAAAGTGGTTGTAATGTTCTGTATTTGAAGCATCAGTATACTCCACTGAACACACAAATATAGTGCTGGAGGAAATTATTTTTACTGCTCAGCTGTGAAGAACCATGGTCTTCCACCACTATCTGTTGTTCTTAGAATTTCTGTAGAGGCACACTACTAGTAGATCATTGCCACTTTTGCTGACATTTGTAAAATCCTGTGGTTAGGAAATAACATAGTACATTTGCTGTAGTTTAAGAAATGCAATGTACTATACAGTGTTGGACAAACATGTATGAGGTTTCATCTGTACTCTTTTTAAAAATTGGCCATTAAAATACCATGAAATAAATTAAACATCTACATCATTATCCTCTATAAACCATATAATAGAACCATCATGAGGAGATTTAGGTCATTTTCTTAGAACAAACCAGTCTATTTTTACTGCCAATATCACATAATTATGTTCTTTCACAGAAGGAGCCAAATGACTCATGTGATCATTGTCAGGCATGATCATGGGTTAAACTGATGTTGGTGTGATGAGTCTGAGGACACAGCTGTGTGATTCCACAGAATGTACAAGGCCTATGCTGGTCATTAAATCAATGTAATGGTTCAAAGTGGATAAAAACTGTAGGACTCACTTCATCTGATATTTGTTGTGCTCAGAGCATCCATCTGCATGTTTCATGGAGATTATGAAATAAAATCATATTTGGAGGCAAAATGGTCATATTTTCAGATCTGTCAGGTGTCCAAATAAATTTAGCCACCACTGTCCTGTCCTCTTCTTCACTCAAGTTCTCATCTTCAGCTCCAACTCCAGACCCTCTCTTCCTCCTTTTATTCCAGTGTGCTGACTTGTTTTGCAGAGCATTTAGCTTGTAGACATTCACTGATTTTCAATGTTCAGTAAGGATACAAGTGTTCTTGCTTCTAAGAAATGAGTGTCAGTGACTGTGACCCATTTGAAGGCCTTCAATTTGTTAGCCCCATGAGGATTTAGTTATTTGTTGTCTTGTATTAAGAAGTGGGTATAGTGTTTTGAAAAACTTTTATAATAGACCTGCAACCTTAGCATAAAGCTGCTGAATATTTTGTACATAAATTTGCAAGCATTGTTAAAGTTTTTGGGAACAACAATCTGTGGATTCAGTGATTGAAGTAATCATCCAGTTCCACCTCCGAATGTTAATGTTTGTTGATTCTAGTCACAGTGTTCTAAAACATTTTAACAATTTCTGTACCAATATATTGTATCACAGTACAAAGCATTATAATAATGAAGTGTCTGTTGCCACAGTACTGTAGGACTACTTCCTCATTTGTCCATTACCACAGAGCCAATCAGCGCCCTCGTTCTATCCTGTGTAGACTGGTAACCTGTCACCCTGCTGCCACAGCACTGTGGCAATAAACACTGCACATGCCATGGGCCTATCCGGGTACAGGAAAAGGATAGGGGACCAGTTAGGCTACGTCCAGACGACAAGGATTGTGATGTTTTCTTTTGTGGATTCTAAAAGTTTGTGTCTATACATGTGTCTTTTCCAGAAATATCTGCATCCAGGTGGAAATGGGAAAACTGGGTTAAAACGGTGTAATACGTATGCCATACTTATGTTGCGCTGTACACACACACAGACAGAGCCACAGGATACACTAAAATCACAGAAGAATGCAGTGAGCATATGCATGAGGTTATAGCCGGGGTTTTCTTCTTCTGGTCACGTGGTTCGATGGTGTCATCGTTTCCATACAGTGGTGTTTTGACGATATATATGTCAGTACCAGGGGCGGCGTTGGAAGATTGTTAGGCTCTGGGACCCATTCCTCCAAAACTACCATTTCAGGGCACCAACAACATTGGTGTCATGTGGACAAAAGGCCAAAACAATATTAATTTTTGCGGATTGAGATAATTTTGTTGTGGTGTGTACAGGGCATATACACCATATATGACCACAGTACTGTGCAACAAGAGGACAATGAGTTCATGGAACAGTGTCCGTGATTGGCTCTGTGTCTGCTTATTGCCACAGTACAAATGCTAACATTTGATTGGCTCTGTGATAATAGACAAACTGATATTTATGCCACAGTACTGTGGCAGTAGCCATTGCCTTATAATAATCCAGTCTACATGTAACAAAAAACATGGATAAGAATTCATACATCTGCAAAACAATAAGACCAGATTTTAAGACATTGGACAGATTGAACAAGGCACTTCTAGACATGTTAGTAATGTGTTGGTCAACAGATAGGATGATGCCAAAGATGACACCAAAATTTTGGCTGTGACTATAGATAGATAACTTATTCTCATTCTAGGACCTAAGCAAAAGAAACTTCGGAATTTGTTGCGGAACTCTCGACAACACAATATAAAAAAAAAATAAATACAGTTGTCGAATATCAATTTTAAATATTAATATTAAAAAAGTGCTCTGTGCATACAGTTAAAATCTGTTTTAAAAAGTCAAAAAGCTACATAGTTGTCAAGCATTAGGTTCACATTGAATGAACTGCAGTTTTATCCAAATACAGAAGTATGAAATTTTATTACATCCACCTTTTTTTTTTTTAAAGCAGACAGGTCTCTATCACCTGAGAAGGATCATCTACCATTATCAACATGTATAGAGGAATATTGTATGCATAGCAATGAGATTGAATTCCATAACAAATAATACTTTCATGAGGTGAAATATAAAGGGAGAAAAATAGTGGGTCAATTAATGAGCATTGAGGTACTCCATAATGACCCATTAACAAAGGGAAAACTCTGTAAAAAAGTCACTGTATTCAATAAGGCAGATAAGATCTCAACCACAGTGAATTTCTAATTAATTTAAAAGTGTATGGTAATCTATCAAATGTAGTACTGAAGTCTGGCCAAAGAAGCAGAGTCCATTTATAATATAATATAATATAATATAATATAATATAATATAATATAATATAATATAATAACTTCTGCTGCTACTGCTGTCTTAGCCAGGACACTCTTGAAAAAGAGATTTTTAATCTCAATGAGCTTTTTTCCTGGTTAAATAAAGGTTATAATAATATAATAAAAGATAATATACTGTTATTAATAAAGGTTATAATATAATATAATATAATATAATATAATATAATATAATATAATATAATAATATAATATAATCCTATGATAAGTCTCTGTTGGGCTCTCTCCAGCAGGTACAGTGCTGGCTTGAAACTGCTGCCCGTAAGTCTCTAGTGAGATGTCAAACTTGCCCAGGAGTGCTGCAGGAAGGTGGTCATAGGAATGGCTCGGTCCTCATCTATCGCTGTGTAGGCCTCCAATGCCTACCCTGTCAGCTTTGGAGCCAGCCATCATGCCCATTCGCCCTCTGGCCATCCCCAGGTCCAGTCGATCCACTCAAAGCACAGGAGGTAGTTTTCGATGTCCTCACCCAGCTGGAACTGTGGAATCCTGGGGTCACTGTAGTGGCGGACCTTGGGATGGCAGACACAACTGGCTGGACTGCAGGTTGAGGACCTGAGTTGGGGTGCTGTGTGGCTGCGGTCGTGGTGCTGGGTTGGGCAGGTCCATCCTCCGGCTAATAGCTGACCATGTGGCCCTGGTGGCCTCTGCTGGAGCTGTACGTGCTGGTGTCCCCGGTGGCTGTGCCGCTTGTGGAAGTGCGGCTCCCAGCACCTGCAGATGGGCCAGGAGGTCTTCCTCATGTCTCTGCTGTCCCCACAAAAAGTCTCTCATTAGACCCACCAGCTCGTCTCTTGCTCTGGGTGGTGCTGTTGCTGCAGGCTGCTGCTCTGTATCCTGGACCTCTTTCTCCTCTGACCCCCAGGGCTCTTCCTCTTCTCCGGCGGTCTCCATGGTTGCCAGGCCCTCACACTGCAGTTGGGTTTGGGAGCGGAGGCCTGTACGTGTAGGTGGGAGGGGACGTCTTCGACCGGCCATCCCACTTCTGACACCACGTCACAGGTTCAGGTCACAAGTTCAAATAATGATGGCTCAGTCTCCAAACTATTTTTTAGATTTATTTAACACTGCTCCAACCAGAATAAACTTGAAAAAAAAAATACATGCCAAAAAAACAAAAGTATATACAGGAAAAACAATCCACACACACAGCAACTCCCCAGTCCTGCTACCAAACCCTCTCTATCTCCATAGAAGTAAAACCCTCATTATACAGCCCCTAGCCCCTCCCCTGGGCATACCAAATCAACAAAGCAGAGGGTTTTAATAAAAGCTTCAAAGCTCAGAAAAAAATAATTAACCAAATAACACACATTACAGAAATATTATAGTATCAACATGCCCTTTACGTGGCCTTTACTTTAAATGTAAATAACACAAAAAAAAACAAAATATTGAATAAACAAGGGAAAAAAAATAAATCAGTCAGTCACATGACTTAACAGCGCGCCAAAATGCGCCATATAAGGGTTTAACAGGAAGCGTTACGGTTCGGTACCGGAAGTGACGCATGGAGGCGGAGGACGCAGTAGCGGCAGTGTCCAGGTGAGTCTGAGAATGTAGGTGTTGAGTGTGCACCCTCTAACGCTCTAATGACCGGTGGGGAAGAAACTGTTCTGACAGGAGAGGTGTGGGGAGAAAACACTTCGTAGCACCTCCATTGTGGCGTGGCTCCGTGGGACACACACTCCGCCTCCTCCCACAGGGTTTAGGGGACCGCGAATCCGACTACCGGTGCACTGAACTGGGACACAGCAGACACGGACTGGAGGCTTCGGACTGTGGACGAGTCTGTTGTTCAAACAGAGGCAAACGATACTGGTAAGTTTTGTTTCTCAAACGCATGGTTAATGGTTCACAAAAAGTTGACTTTAGAGATTAAAGAGAGCTACAAACGTTACGGACGTTAAGTCGCTAGCTGCTGGTATGCTAACAACAAGCTACAGTAACATTTCTGTGTTTTCTCTGAAACGCTCGGTGGGTTGATAAAAGTTAGAACTGAACCCAGTAGTTAACTGAACCGTGTTCCAGTAGACAGGGTTATGGTTCTAACAGTAGTTAACTGAACCGTGTTCCAGTAGACAGGGTTATGGTTCTAACAGTAGTTAACTGAACCGTGTTCCAGTAGACAGGGTTATGGTTCTAACAGCAGTTAACTGAACCGTGTTCCAGTAGACAGGGTTATGGTTCTAACAGTAGTTAACTGAACCGTGTTCCAGTAGACAGGGTTATGGTTCTAACAGCAGTTAACTGAACCGTGTTTCCAGTAGACAGGGTTATGGTTCTAACAGTAGTTAACTGAACCGTGTTCCAGTAGACAGGGTTATTGTCCACATTATGGAGAACATGTCAAATTAATGCACGTTTTTTTGTTTTGTTCTTTACAGTTGTCCACAGATGAGGAGGCAGATTCACACCAACGCCACCTGGATTTTTCTTCCCATTTGTAAAATTTTAAAGCATTTTTTGAGCCTGTTTATTTTTACATCAGTGTGAATAAACCCATTTGAAATGCATAAAGTTCATTTTGTCCGTGTTTTCCTATGCCTCACGTAAAGTTAGGTAACAGTACTGTTCTGCCGACCTTAGTAATTATCTGTTTACAGATTATCCTTGCATTATGTTCCTACGTATGTCATAGAGAAAGCCACGTAGTTATGTTTATCACAAATGCCACAGAGTGAATATTTGTGTTTGGCCTGTGGATTGCAATTTAGGCTTGTAAACACAAGAGCAGCGTCTCCCTCACCAGATCCAGACACGTGATCACGTTTTATGCTGATGTAATGACGCAGCTCTGACTTGGCTCTTGGTCTATGGGAAAGCAAACCGGTTCTCTGGAGGAACCAGTTAAGCACCGTGTTCTAGCGCCAGGTTTTTTTTGGTGGAAAAAGGGGTGACAGAGACACGGGGAAAATGTACTGTGCAAGAGTGACGTGGTGCCTACAGCTGCTCCGTCACAATTATAATACAAGAAAAGCACTCGGAGAGTGCAGACCTCCGCCAAGACAGATCTGTTTCCCCCTCCCCCCCCCAATCACCACCAAAATTGTATCATTTCTTCCTTGTGCCAGTATCAACATTTCCTGCAAATTTCATGAAAATCCGTCCATAACTTTGAGTCATCTTGCTAACAAACACACAGAGCAAAGTGATCACAATACCTCCTGGCGGAGGTATAATGTAGTATAATATAATAGTGGTAAGTGCTGTTTCCATAGAATAAAAAGTCCTAAAAGCTGACAGGAAAGGTTTAAAAAGATTACTGTGATGTAGGTGCTTTGAAGGTTGTTGGAATACAACCCTCTCAAGTACCTGAAAAGAAGGGCAAGTTGGAGACAGGACAATAATTGTTTAATGAACCTAGGTCAAGATGTTCACCAACACTTGAAACTGGTAAGAACTCTGCCAGTAGTGACTTATAATTTAACAGCCAGGATCCAGGACCTTCCTACCCGTTGAGTGTGTTAAGTCTGGAGTGCAGTTGGCAGCACAGAAGCAACTATCATTTCAAAATTAGCATCTGACTAGATTTGTGCTATCTATGCTCCAAATTCCTGCAACGCTGCATGAGAATAACTTCACTAACTTGAAGAATAGACCTTTTAGTTGCTCTTGTTTTACTGGTGAGCAGTGCAATTGAATTTAACAAGCAAGAAAGAACTGTGTGCAGTTCTCTAATACATGTTTTAACTGAACTGAGATACATGGCAAAAGCTAGAACATCTGATAGACATTCTGAAAACCAAGTAAGAGCTGGATGATCATTGTTGGAACTCATAAATACATCAGTGTCATAATACATGTGTAAATTATGTGGAGAGGCTACAACTCCAACTTACTTTTAAAGGATAAGCATACCAGAGTATAGATATTATAAAATAGAGGGGTTTCATTTAACCCAGTGGTTCCCAACCTTTTTTGGCTCGTGACCCCATTTTAACATCACAATTTGTGGTGACCCCAGACATTCAAAATGGATACTTTTTTTTTTTTTTTTTTGCTAAATTAATTTGTTTTTGATCATGTAATTATTTGCTATACTACGCTGGCAAATAAACATTAATTTTAGGTGACATTTTAGTCTATATAATGTATATTATTATGGACGGAGGCAGAAAAGCCAGGTGTAGATTACGGCCAAAGTGAGAATTTGATTTTCCTTGGTCAGGATATGTACAGTCAGTCCAGCTGGATTTACAAGGCTGACAATTAATACTGAACAAACAATAACTCAAACTATGAATTATGAAAGCGCTGCAGCATCTGAAACCGACCACAATGAACATTTGAAAGATAACAGTACCACAGTGCTTCAGTTTCACAGTTGTCTTTATGGATTGGGATTATCTCTGTCAACTCACCATAGATTTTTTAGCAGTAGGTTTTTATTTTTATCAATTACTAGAAATTTCAGGCGACCCCATTTCAATTCCAGGTGACCCCACGTGGGGGTCCCAACCCTAAGGTTGAAAAACACTGATTTACCCATAAGGACCAAGTGGGGACTTTTGTGTCAGTTCCCAACTGAATTTTTCTCTCTATTTAACCTATCCTAATGAAATATCACACTTCCAGACTTTTGCAGATCTGGGCTTGTTGAGCATTAAGTTTGATGAATTGTGTTAATTTAAATGTATTAAATACATATAATTGAACATAATAAATGACAGAAAAAGAGAATAAAAAATGCGGAGGGAAGAAAAAAGCATACAAAGACAAGGGAAAGAAAAGATAAACTGGGGAGCCTGAGGAGACTGTGGCCCACTGTGGCCTTGTTTGCTGCTTCATTAATTGTGCCTCCAAAAGCTACTTTATATCATGAGTGTGTGCAGATAGTGCAGCTGCATACTGTGTGTGTGGTGAGGACGTCTACTGCATGTGTCTGTTTGTCAAGTGTACTGTTTCATGCTTTGAGCCTTTTGTGTTTGTTCATACTGTACTGTGTGTAGTATCTGTGTGTACTTCGACTTGAGTGCATATGGATGTGTGTACACACTTCTATGTGTGTACACACTTCTGTGTGTGTAATAGGTGCTGACTCTGCAACTCATTACAAACCACCAGGGATTCTTGTGGCCTCCAAACAGCGAGGAGGAGGAGGAGAAGTCAGTGACCCAGACATGAAGAAAGGCGCTGGGATGGAGAAGCAGCTCGACTCGGGTCCCGCTGGGCATACGTCTACTGCCTGACAGCCTCTAGCAGCTAACCCTGTAACCACGCTTAAAGTTCATGTTTCCAAAGCTGTAAGTTATTACATATTCTAAGTAGAGCTCTCACACCTTACTGAATTACAGCCTACAAATTCTATAAATAATAAGTATCAGTGTGCTAGAATAGTAAGTTTAACACATCACACTAATCCAAAGATGAATCCAGTGATGAAAATGTTATGAAAATGTCACTAGTCGCTTTTCCATTGGACATATGTGCAAAACTTTACCCATATTTATTAAATGTGAAAAAACACAAGTATGTAATGTCGGTTTTTCCATTAAATCACAAATGCGATGATTTTTTTTTTTCTTATTGCAAGACTTCACGAGAAGTCATTCCAAAGACATGACGATGAACGTAAATATTGTATTGATTTATAGATATATTCATTACCTCAGCCAAGGAGGTTATGTCTTCATCGGGGTTCGTTTGTTTGTCTGTCTTTAGATTAAATTTTGGTGGTGATCAGGGGGGTGCTAATCTGCCTTGGCGGAGGTCTGCGCTCTCCGAGGGCTTATCTAGTTATTGTATATTAACCCTCTATTCCATCCTAAATTAAATTAGAAAAGCCCTCAGAGAGTACAGGGGAGTGCAGACCTCCGGCAAGGCAGATCAGCCCCCCCCCCCCCCCCCCCCCCCCACCCCGGTTACCACCAAAATTTAGTCATTTGTTCCTTGTGCCAGTATCAAAATTTCTTGAAGCTTTCATCAAAATCCATCCATAACTTTGAGCTATCTTGCTAACAGGCAGACCCTGATGAAACCATAACCTCCTTGGCGGAGGTAAAAATGATTTGCTTTCCTGGTGTGGTATCGCGCCATGTTTCTTTTAAAACTGTTCTTCTTTGCTTATAACATCCATCAACATCTTTTTTTTTTTTTTTTTATTCACGTGACTAGTTGTGGAAAAGGTCTTTTCATTGCAGTTTTGTGTACCACCTCTTACCATCTCTTGCCAGCGCAAAAACGTTTAATCGAAAAACGAGAGTTTTGGCAAAATTGTTGTTTTTCCATTAGGTAAATTATGTGCAAGTCATATTCGCACAATTTTAGGGTCAATGGAAAAGCGACTACTGATACATTTTTCCATGATGTTGAAGAAATGCACTTTGTGGGTTAATAGAACTTTCACTGCATTTGACATGATCACGGCTAAACATGTATCACCTAAAATCATCAGCAACCAGTGGCATCATCTATGTTGATCATCCTGGATGCCTTTGTTTGAGAAACACTTTAGCTTAATATAAAGGAAGGATGTTAATGATAAAGAGACAAGTGCTGGAATGAGAGCTGGACCAGCTGTGAAGGGGAAAAGTCTGACAGTAGTTGTTTTAAAACCTCAGCAATATACTCCTGACTGCAGCAAAACCTGGCAAAAGAAACAACAGGAAGTCATGTAAAAAATGATACTAGAAATATCACAGAGATCTAGCTCTGAAATAACTAGAGGGAGTGTAAGAGGAGACTATCGCTCCTGTAAGAAGAAATGCTGATGCACTTTTATATAGAATTTTATATAGAGTTATTTTAATACTGATGTGTTTGTTGAATGCATTTATGAGTGGGAAGAGTCTAGTTTGAATGTTATTTGTGTTTTTTTATGTGGGGGGCATGTGCAATTTTGTTGTATTTATTATGCAATGACAAAGATTCTATTCTATTCTATTCTATTCTATTGCTAATCTGCTTTTACAATAAGAGCATCTAAAGTATGGAGTGTACTACTAGTACCCATCAGAGAACATGAGCACCTTCCCATTGTTTTAGTTGTTAGTTTATGTTGTGGCTGATAAACTACCAAACGTGTGAACACTGAATATGCCTGTACCTGCCTCCAGATGCTTTAGTGCTGCAGTGTATTTTCATTCAGTTATCGAGTTCTAGAATAATTATATAGCTGCTGGTTACATTGTATTGCAATTAAATTCATTTTAATTTTACACTATTGACCTTTTAGTGATGCTCTTTTTAATTATTGGAGTTTTTATAGATTTTATTCTTCTTCGTAGCTTATGTCTGTGATGTGTGTTTGAGAGCAACAGACTACACAGTTTCCTTCAGGACTTGACTACTGCAACAGCACTCTCTATGGTATGTCATCCAAAGCCCTTAATAATCTACAGTGCATCCACAAATCCACAAAATTACAAGTACAGAGAATTGTTTTCTAAATTAAAAGTGAATCAAATGTAGCCTAAAAAAGCCTAAGAGTAGACTTTTATTCAGTTTGTTTATGCAAACCCATGTTTTGCGTCACCGTCTCTATACAGTTAGGTTACCTAGGTTACCTATTGTCGTATCAAAGACCTCTTGAGACTTGTGATGGAAATGAAGTAGAATAATTAATCTGAAATGAAGAGTGACATGAAGAGTGACTTGAACAGTTCTAAAGTACGACAATGGATCTGTGATTGACGAGAAAAGCTGGAGAAACGACGACCAATGTTAGCAACAAGGTGCAAAAACATTCTGTTAGCATCAAGCTTTTAGCACCATTTGTAATACACTGTAGACTTAATTTGTAATATATAAAATATAACAATCACTCAATCTTTATTTCAGACTCAGAGGTCCATATAAAAAAAAACAAAAAAACACAACAATGAAACAACCACACACCTACAGTGAAATCTTTACCTACGGTACATATAAGCACCGTCTCCAGTGCCTCCATAGTCCAGATGTGTACCTGACACTGCTGTCCCCAGGTCTGACAACTGCATTTTGTAATTTTGTTCTGCGACAACTCCAGTCTGCCTATGAATTTTTACATTAGGTTTTTGATTACAGCATCAAGAGCAGGAACATTATTTGTGCAAACAGCTGACTGGCACTTGCCCACAGTGGGACCTTCAGCAGTTAGCACAGTGCATCAGCGTATGCAACCTGCAGCTTCTTGTATTGGCTGTGCTGTAGTTCCACCACAAATGGGCAGTGTACAGTTGGGTACAGTAGGCTTTGAACAAACCTATTTTTACTTTGTTTGTACAGATGCTAAATTTGCATGTAATCACATTTTCTTGGACATACAATTTACAATATTACCTCTGTATATCCTCATTGTCACAAAGATCACTCCTTATGATGTGCCCAAATAGAGTAAGAATAAGAAGAATAATATTGTAATATAGGCTGTTTAAGAATTTATTATTATTATTATTATTTTTAATAAAGGTGGGAGTGGGAAGCTGGCCAGCTGGTTAGGTGGTCCATGAATTGTTTTTTTTTTTTTAATGATAAAGTGGTCCTTAGTGTAAAAAAGTTTGAGAACCCCTAGCCTAGACTATAAGTATTTGAGCAGATAAATAGTTCCATATTGTGTTCATTTGTTGAATAGCAGAAAAAACAAGGTAAACCTCCATCATGACATGGTGTTTGTCTTCCTCTCAAACACATATGCAGAGGTGTGTGTGTGTTAAAGAGAGAAATGGAGAGAGAGAGAAGGTGCAAGGTGAACAAGTAATCAGCCTCCTGCACACAATATCTGGAACTTATTTAGAACTTCATTGCTGAATGCCTGCTCTTTGACCCGACTTGCCTGAATCTGTGATGTTTTCTACTAAGCTTTCCTGGATACATTCGACCTGCGGTGCATGGGTTGACTCGCACTTCGTGCTGATATGAGGTGTTGCTTTTTTTTTTTCCCTTCAGTGGTGATACTATATGAGCTATTCTTCTCCTCCTGCCATAAACGTCACTCAAGTCAGAGTATCCTTTGCTTTAAATAACAAAGTCAGTTTTTTAAGACATTTCATTTCTTTCTGGTAGCCTATCTGCGGCAACACAGCTGAAAAACGAATAAAGCGATACCAGTTGAAATTGGTTGAGAGCTTATAGTATGTTTGAAAATGACATGTACCGTAACAGTATCGAGCATAACACATTTAATCCTGCATGCTTGCTTCACAGCTTGGACTGAAGGGAGATGATGATAAAGGTGACGGTCTGAAGAAGGTCTTTTATTCCTTCAGCAACTAAATGAAGGATGTGAGACTTAGTGTTGCCAAAGTGTAAAGGGAGATAACAGAAGTACACAGGTAAGGGGCTGGACTTGAATGCTTTGAGCCAACTGAGATACAGACTGTACAAGCAGCCACTCAATATCAAACTCCCAATGATTTTTCTCCTTTTTTCTTGTGCTTTTGCTTTTATTTAGTTTTTTTTTTTTTTTTTTTTGGCTTCGCAGGTAGCTACTCTGCATTCAACCCTGCAGCTCTGATCAAATGGACAAAATGCAATTATAGATTGACATGGTTTAGAGCAATAAGAGCGGGGTTTGAAAGGTCACCAAGGCTTGACTACATCATTTACACAAACTGGAAAAACATATGGGGATGTCACTGTACGTATATGTGTACGTGTATGTACGTAAATCATATTATTACAAGTAGAATTTATAGTTACCCGTACCAGGGTTTCTACAGGTATCAGCAAATCTAATTTAATGTTTTTTAATGCTCTTCTTACTGTCCCTTTAAACTAATTTAATGCCCATGTCCAACTGCAGATACAGTTTTATATATAGTTTTATATATATACATGACAGTTTACCATCAACAGGCTTCAACCAGGTTCTGAATAGTTCCTCCTCCAATCACTTCTGCTGAAACTTGCATTTTCCCATTTTCAGACATTTGCTAATATTCCCTCTGCTCTTTTGCCACAGCATGAGCACACCCACAAGACAATGCATTCCAAACATCCAGTGTTGTGACTTCGTGCATCGGCCATAAACAATTGTCAATTAAAGGGTTCCACATGTCAATCATCACACTATACTTCCGATCAAAATTATTAAATGTTTATATAATCAAAATACATTGTGAATAACAATGCTTTTTTCCATCAAGTATATTTAATTTTTTAATGCCTTTGGACATCAAATGTAATGCTTTTTAATGTCATTTAAGGCCTTAATTTTCATAAAAATCTATGTAATGACTTTTAATGCTTTTTAATGACCCACAGAAACCCTGAATACTGCTCAGCAGCCAACAGCGATATGTAGATTAAAGTGGAGTTCATTTATTTATCTATAGTAAATGTATATATGAATGAATTTATTTTCTCCATTGGATCTGATTCTTCTGTGTCTTTCAGCCTCTGTCACCTCAATTAATTGTTCGTGTGTTGAAAAACTACAGCGACTGGGGAAAAAAATGTATTTTTATATTTTGCTTTCCTGACATCATGTATGAAAGTGCAGAGGTGATATCACATGGACTGAAAGAGCTCAGGGATACAGAAATGAGGCCAAATTCATACAGACACGACAACAACAAACCCATCCCTGACCCTTCACTGCTTCTTGATATAGATTCAAGAATGATAATCAAATATACACAGCCATGTCTGAAGGTTTTGTTCATATCGAGCCAAAAACCTAAAAGTGCTCATCATTTCTCTGACCAAGGAACACCAGAGAGAGAGAAAGAGATGCACAGCAACATAATAACGCCCTAAAATTCTCCATTATTCCAGCTGAGACATCTGTTTCTGTAATGAAACCAACAAACAAACATGCATAATTCAACTAGCCAGCCGGTTCTGCATTGAGTGGAAATGAGGGAAAAAAAAACAAGAGCTCAATAATTATTGCTGTGGAAAATGATGAAGTACCACACTTACACCTAAACGGCCTTATTTACACTCATTTGTTAGGAGCAATTCAGAAGGTGAAACACTTAGTTGTGTGTATACTGTGTAGCATACTGTACAACAACAGAGAAACATTCCTCTGCAGATGGGGAAGTACTATTGTCATTTTATGTGAAAATACCAAACATTAGGTTGCAATAAAGAAAGTTTAGCCTAAATTACAACGCTAACACTGAATAAGAGTTATGGTGATGCTGCAACATGAAATAAATCTGAGGAAAACACACACACACACACACAAAACAAAACAAACACTTCCACGAGCTTTAATGCAAACACATTTGCACAATAGTAGTGTAGGCACAGGCAGAGTACAGCGTACAGGCAGGTATGGACACAAACACATTTTATATTTTATACTCCTGTTTATCAGGTTATCTGCAGCTTCAAAACTCCACTACATGAGGAGACAGAAATAGCTAAAGCAGTGACATTGAAAGAAAAAAAAAAAAAAAGACAAAGAAGAAACAAAAGAGTGAACAGTGATTGAAGCAGAAAAGGGCATCAGATGAGAGAAGAAAAATAAGAGACAGCCCCAAATAGAAAGATGAAAGAAGGAAGAGAGGAAAGACAGCCAAAAAACAAAAAAAAAATACAATTAAAAACAAAGAGAGAAAGAGATGAATTATGCATTGGTGCGACTAGAGGGTAGGAGGAAACCAATCTGGAAGCAAAGAGATGCCAGACTGATACAGGCTCCACTTATCTCTACAGTGACCTTCTCTACCAGTCCTACTCCTCAGCTAAAACCAACTGTCTGACGGAGAAGGAGAGGGAAAAGGTGAGGGATGGTGGCTAAAAATGTGTCAGTAGCTGGGTTTCCATTACCTTCAGAAAAGCGCAAAATGTAAATTGTGCAGTAGAAAACTGATAATGGAAACCCCAAAAGGTTGCAAAAACTGTCAAAGATCGCAAAAAAGTGTTTAGTCTGTCACAAGGTGGTTTTTGAGACGTTTTGATATAGAACTACCGCGCAAAAGTGTAATGGAAACACATGTTGTGCATTTTCACCCATCTGTTTACGGTGGTTTTGCTCAGACCAAACGTCTCCCCTATGACCCTGGACTCAGAACAGGTGGTTCTAGTTTAGAAACTGGCCTTAGTAGAAGAACTGCTTCCAGAGGGCAGGACAAGTCTGGGCACACCAGAGGTTCAAGAACATCACACTGTTTATTAAACGTTGCCATCATTTGGAAATTCTGGATCCACAACTTTTTGGTGAATTCCTGTTGTACAATTCTGCATGGCCGCTACCTTAAATAAGGACTTTGCCTTAGGGATGATTATACATTCCTTTCTTTTGTTTAAAACAATAGCAGTAGATGAACAGACACTACAGTAGCAACACTGTGGAGGTTTGGCATCAAAAACTGATGTTCATTAAAGGGGTCATATTTAGCTAAACCCACTTTTATTAGTCTTTGGTTCATTTATTTGTGTATTTGGACCCTAACAGTTCATAAAGTTTGAATTTGAATCCTCCAGGTGCTGCAAAGATATCTAGATATCTTTATATTCATTTTGGCAAAAATCAAGTGGATTTCTACAACCGGGTTTAATTCCTTCTTAATTTGTTATGTCTAACTAATTATGTCACGACATTTGTACATATTAGGTCAAGACTCCTGACGATTCTTTCTCCGAGTTCAACATAATTGTTTGTCAACAGCAGCAGTTGTAGTCCATACTGAAAATATGTCCAAACTTCGAGCTGATTACCTAAAATGTTCAGTTGTTGGTTGAATGGGACAGAGCAGTACAGCCAACAACCTGAAGGGGGTGGAGCCGGAAGTGGCTCATTTGCATTTAAAGGGCCAACGTTCAAAACGACCTACATAATTCAATTTAAAGAAGCAAAATATTACTCCTTTAAATGAGTGTCTTGCGAGAACTATACAGTATTTTACGAGAATTTCGGCGTGTTGTGAGATGGGACCTCACTAGAATCACACATCCGAAGCCAAACACTCTTCGATCAGACTGATCTCATGAAATCCCATTGTATGTCACGCCAGTTCTTATGGCATTTGGCATGCTATATGTATGCATTTTCATCCTTTCACGTGTTATTCCATGCCATTTGATCGTGTGTCAATGTACACAAAGATCTCCGGTTTACATCTCCGTAACTGCAAACCCTAATCCTAAAGCTAAACCTAACCTTAATCCCCTACCCGCTAATTGCATGGCATTTGACGCGGCTTGAACATACACGCGGAAAGCTTATAATGCGTACAGTTAACACACCACATTTAATTGGCGCGTTATCTGTACGCAATTCATGATATAACGTTGCTTCAGTGGAAACACCTGCGAGTACATTATCAAAATTGTAGAATTGTCACTTTTATTTTGCGGAAAACTGTAATGGAAACCCAGTAGTGATGAGGGGAGATGAAAATGGAGAAAGAGAGGAAGTGATATGAGTAACAAACTGTGAACCAAAAGGAGGTGCAGTGTAGACACACAAATAAAGGCCAGGGCAAGAGAGGGAGGACTGAGGAAGAGTCTGAAAAACTAGGCTTTTAAGGATGTGAAAGAGGTTAAAAAAGTGAAGGGGCACAAGACAGGGATGGAGAAATGGGATGCTGGAGGGAACACCTTGACTTTGACTGCAGAGGTGAGAGGAGATGATGAAGTTGATTGCTATCTTTCTTTGGCTTAAGATGGAGTGTCCACTTGCTCTGCTGTGACCTGCACACACACCACACAGCAGACAGACTATTCTGCAGAAAAATAAAAAGTATATATAGCCCTACGGAACTGCTTACACGGCCAATGAAAATTGGAATCCCATTTATATTTGTTTATATGCAGCTGTTTTTGCAGAATCCATGCAAGATTTTATAAACTTTTTCACAGTGATGGATTTGTTCAGCAGTGCAAAAACAGCCTCAGTCTTCCATTCCTTCAACCGCCTTTTATGTGACATATCTCCTCCTCAAAAAGTATTTCAGTAAATTGGTGTACTTCTTTCTGGCTGGTCATATCCTTGTCAGGTGTTCACTAGTTGGTTGTACACATAGCTTGACATAAGCAAGAAAGAGGCCTTGCTGTTCATATTTACAATTCACTGTGACTAAAGAATGATTCTAAAACCTGTAATAATATCAGAATATTTCACATCATAAAGACAAAACGCATGAATGATAAACAGAATGCAATGGAATGTTAAAGGGGATTTATGCACTATTAAGATTCCCAACTTAGAACATCAGGAAGGAGTCACATGTCAGAACACACCTAGAACTACTAAAAGCACCTGTAACACACAGCCTAATAATCTAAAAAAAAAACACAATTATGTTAGTTAAATGGATCATTGTTCCAGATTTTTCTGTTTTCATTCACCGGACAAGTGACTTTGCTGATTCCTGGACAACGTCTACGTGTCTGCAAAGTACTAAAGACGGTGACTGTCACTACTCCATTTAGGCTGCTTACCAGAGGGGGGGTGACGTAATTTAAAATGAACTCACCAGTTACGTTTCGGACGGACGGACCAAACCAGGAGAAATTAAGAATTCACCAAAAACAAGGTTTGAGGTTTTAAAAAGTTAAAGTAGCTTTGTTTATTGCTTCTGGCAAAAGTTACAAAAAGAATCTAGCATCAAACACACATTTGTCACAGAGAGAAAAAGAAAAAAGCCCGCCCATAAAGAGTTTCCTTTATTACTTTTTATAGTCTTTAGTGACTGTTGGAGACTCCCATTATTCAAGGATGTCATTCGTCGTAGGCTTATTATTGGCTAATGGTAGTTACTGGGCAGAACATGCCAGTCACTCCATAAGCTAATTCTAAGAAAAGCACATGCCATTGCATGTGCGTTGCTTTTGCTAAACACCTGCACTATTAGGCTAGCATGTCTTGACCACAAAAATCCCCTAAGTTTATATTCTGGTTTTTCTGCTCTATGCTCTTTACCACAACTACCTTCTAAAGATGTAAGATTAGATCTTTTAGGTAGAATCTGACCTCTGCTCTGAGTTATGCACAGGCAGGTGTGAGTTCATCAAAACCACACAAACACGAACCAAACCTGTTCAGTGCCTCTTAAAATCAAAATACAAGATACAGTTGGAAAATATAACTCAGAATATAACTTAAGACTTAATAAATAAAAAAAAAAAATAAAAAAGACTCTTCAAGCAAAACAACTTTGTAATATAAAGATTAAGCAGACAACTAATAACGTTACTTTTCCTCTCTTCCTCCATTTTGGTTCATGATGTATGATTTATCCAACATTTTTTTTTTTTAGAGCCAAATTTAAAGTCACACATTCAACTCCCATTTAATACGCTCTGTATCACACACCAATGACTCAACTGGTATCCACAGACTAGATCACTCATCAAATGAAGTGTAAAACTCATTGTTTACACACATCTTTGTAATTGTATCTATAAGTTTTCTTCTTATAAAACTCAGCCAGTTGTTTTGACAGTTGGTCAATACAACATGTTCTTATAATCTTCACCCAGATTACTGTATTGGCTGTTTATATTATAGCTTTGTTAGCTTAGCTCGGTTTGTAGACAGAAAACAGCCACAGTAAAATCACAAATCACGTCTGACACCTCACCTCTTTCCATTCCATTTGTATTGTCAGAACAATGTCAGAACTGTCACATTTTAGTCTGTACCATGGGTGAATAAACAGAAAACTCATCTGAAAACACAATAACTTTATACCTTCATAAGCTTCATAATTAAACTCATCCGTGTAGAAGAAACACTGTGATTTCAACATCAAACTCCATTCTTTTCATTTAGAGCTGCATCCAGTGGTGAAAACAACAGTGCTTCTGGTTTTTATCATTTCTTCTCTTTCTTTGACTCTAAAAGTTGTTACTTAATGGTTTCATCCCATCTCATCAATTTTTGATGCTTTGGTGAAAGTCCCTGTTTCTTCATGACCGTGGGGTCCAACAGAGTGACCTCTAGTGGTCACATAAATCTAAACCTTAATCAATCTGAATATATTCAGTTCATATCTATACAATCCCATACACTGATGTACCTTCAGGACACTGTATCCTAAACACTGTAATGGTACTTTTTGGTAGTATCTGAATAGTTTACAGTACATGTACTGCATGTAGCTCCTTTAAGCCTAATGATATATAGACCACCAGCATAGTTAACCTCCTAAGACCCAGCAAATGTCAGCAAAGTACAAGCTTTTTTTTTTTTTTTTTTTTTTTTTTATTAAATAAGTGCCTATATTGGAAACATCATGATGCAACAGTTTTTTCAGATGCAGTTTTTAAAATTTTTATGGAATGTCCTTTGTGGCGGACAGTTTTCTTTTCTTTTTTTGGTATAAAGTTGTGAAACTCTTCTCTACAAATGTGGACAGAAAACCCATAGCTGGGTCTTAGGAGGTTAAGCATATTATTATTACCTCCACCAAGGAATGGAGGAGGTTATGTTTTCATCGGGGTTTGTCTGTCTATTTGTTTGTTTGTTTGTTTGTCTGTTAGCAAGATAACTCAAAAAGTTATGGATGGATTTTGATGAAATTTTGAGGAAATGTTAATACTGGCACAAGGAACAAGTTATTAAATTTTGGTGGTGATCGGGGGGGCTGCCTTGGTGGAGGTCTGCGCTCTCCGACTACTTTTTTAGTTATTATTATTATTATTATTATTATTATTACCAATAATAATAATGATAATATAACCTTTATTTAACCAGGAAAATGCTCATTGAGATTACATATCCCTTTTTCAAGAGTGTCCTGGCCAAGGCAGCAGCAGAAGTCACACAAAATAGGAATCACAGCCATACATCCACACTAGAAATATACATTAAAAAAGTATGGATAAAATACAGTAAAAGTCAGGACTAAAACCATACATAAAACACTAAACAAGAACATACATCACTGTAAAAGATCACCATTATTTTAAAAGGTACTAAAAGTAGAACAACAATATTCCTTTAAAGCATCTCTTTTTAAATAATAATAATAATAACCCTTTGGATTTAATTACACAAATATGTGTGCTTCTCTCACTGAATAATTTCTGCATCAGTTTGAGTGTAGATGTTAGACAGTGGAACAATGGGGGCAGTATTATGATCTGGGGTTGCTTCAGCCATTCAATTCTCTGTTCAGCAATGTTAGTTGCCCGAAGAAGTATTGAAATGAATGTTTTGCCATTGCATTTGCTGAACGAACCAATGCCACAGTGAAAGTATGTTGTACTCAAGGCAATGAAATATTAAAGCGTTGGACTTTATTTGTCCAGGCTGCGTACTATGTGGATTTAACATGCATCTATTCAACATGTACAGTTGTTCTTTAGTGTTGATGTGTTGTTTTGTTTTTGTCTGTCTGACCAGGTGGTTGGTAAATACTTAACATCTGGCATGTCTGGAATATAACAGTGGAGCTTTATGTCTATGTGCTGCCATTGACCCAGACCCTGATTACTAATGTCCTTATAATTTAATGAAATTCCAGTGGAGGATTCACAGATGAGGGATACCCAGGGGATGGCATCTATTACTGGAATGAGAAGAGAGATGATGCTGCCTTTGACCCCAAACCCTTCACCTACATGTGGATAACTTCCCAAACAAACCCTTTTGTCAGCAATCTACTCAAACTGACAGATGGCTAATCACTGTTTTTTCTATTTCTCCAGAAAACAGTTTGGTCACACATTCAGTTGGACATCCTTTAAAGCAAAAACTTCCCAGAGTGTCACTCAGTGCAACAGTCGCTGACTCAGAGAGACAGATAGACAGCCAGTCAGATTTACATGTAGTCAATCACTCTGTCAACAAAGCAACAGTCAATCAGTTTGTCACCCCGTTTGAAAACTAGCCAGTCATCCAGCCGTCTACAAATCAGGCAGTCACCCAGTCAATGACAGGCAAATAGTCAGCAAACTACTCAGCTGTTCAGTCAGACTGTCAGATTTGTCACAACAGAGCCCTTCTGAGCGACATAGTAAGAAAGCAATTTGCCAATGCCAAACACATCAACACAGCTCTGAAGAATGGATTGAATTTGTCAACGTGTTTCAATGGAATGAAGGAGGAAAAAGGAAAAAAAAAAACACAGTTGCATGAGAGACACAAATCACCACCTCTGTCTGACACAAAAAAAAACAGACAAGACAGGAGGGGACGCAGTAAAATGTAGGAGTCAAAAACATCAGTGATGGGCAAGTGATTGAATATACATATAAACAAATTAACAGAAACATGCACAAACAAATAAAAGGAAAAAGTCTCTCAAACTCTCTCACAAAGAACATGCAAACTAGAGCACACGGTAACTTTACACAAACATATGCAGCACATATGCATGTCAGTTTAATGAACGAGATGTGATAGGCCAACAAAGGCCCTCAGAGGCAAAGGCACCGTCATATTCATGTTGGAGAGAAGATTGTTTGGTTTTTGCAGGTTGTAAATACATTTTAGGGTGACACACGTAGCTTACACTTTGGCTCACACTGACAAATGCATGCACAAAGGCAAAAAGGCTATGACAAGAATTTCAAAAGATATAAGAACATCCAAATTCCCAGGGTAGGAAGCCAATTATTTACCTCATACAAAATACTTATTGCAGGCTGTTAACTCACACAAACAGAGCTCTAACCTGTCAACGTCACTCAGGATGATTTTATGCTCTTTCAGCAGCGTTCAAAGATGGAGAAAAGGAGATGTTGCCTCATGAGACTCACAGACAAAATAGTGTCGATTTTCAACCACATCTAAACACATCCACACATTGCTGTGGTTTCTTATCTTCTCCCTTTTGAGACACGGCCTGTCTACTACATGTCTGTCTTGTACATCGTTTGTTGCCTGTTCAGTTAGAAAATCTAGTGTTTGCTTCAAAGTGAAACTTAAAACTTTGTTTTTTTTTACCTTTCCAGACATGAGTGTTGGTTTTCTGAAGTGGTGTAGTATATTGGATTACTTTATGTGGTATTGATATTCCTGTGGGATGTTGTATACCAGAACCCACTTATGACTCCCAAAACCACCAATGAATCAGTGCTACGCAAGGCAAGGCAGCTTTATTTATATAGCACATTTCATGTACAAGACAATTCAAAGTGCATGCATCCACAGACTGTAAAGCTCATTCTTTACACACATCTGTATTATGGTATCAGCAAGTTTTATTCTTCAAACAAAAACTCCCAACTGGTTATTTTGATAGTCAATCAAAATAACAGTCTTTTCATTTGCAAGTGCTTTCAGCTGGTAATTCATGTTAACACCCTGTTTTTAAACAGAAAATGGTCACAGTCAAACCACAAACCACCTCTGTTTTCTGCACAGTTTGTGGTGTCAAAAGCTGAAACAAAGATCTGTTTGGAATTGTCCAAACAAGGTCAAGAGCTTTCACAATTTAGTTTAAACCATGAATCAACAAACAGCAAACTTAGCAAAGATAATAACATCCCACCAAAACTTTAACACTTCAAAATGCAACTCACTGTAGTATAAAAGCTGCCGTTTCAACATCAAACTCCATTCTTTTCATTTAGAGCTGTGTCCAGTGGTGAAAACGACAAGTGTTTCTAACTTTCTATTTTTTTTTTTTTTCTTTTTTTTCTCTTTTTTCTAATTGGGCGCAGCTGGCTGACAGGCAGCTGTCTGTACCAATAAGGCAGCAGCCGACACCAACTGTACTCCCAGTGTTTCTAACTTTCATCGTTTTGTCACTTTCTTTGACTCCAAAAGTTGTGTTTTATGCCACGTTTCCACTATGTGGTACCGGCTTGACTCGATTTGACTCAGCCTTTTGCGTTTCCATAACGAAAAAGGACCTGGAATCTGGTTCCCAGTACTAGTTGTTTGGTATCACCTCCGCTGAGGTTCCAGGACTGGGGAGCAGATACTAAAACGTGACATGTAAACACTGCAGACCACTGATTGGTCAGAGACTCATCTCTGTGACCCGCTGTTTTACAAAAAACAGATGAGGAAGTTTACAGTAAATATAGAGGTAGGTTAATCCACATGATGACAGCCCACAAAACTACACCATGGTCAGTTGAGGAGAGTCAGATGAAAAAATTCAGCATGAGCTTGATGAGAACGCGCAACGAGCAAGTTTATCAGCAACTCTCTGAGCAGATGACACAGAAGTAACGCGCTGCATCACTGTGACGTCCAGGTACTGTAAAGTCTGTAGTATCCTGTAATGGAAACGATCTCCAGGAATAGTACCTGGTATCCGAGTTGAGCCGAGCCGAGCCAGTTCCACATAGTGGAACCCATCCCATCTCATCACTCTCTGATAGTTTGGTAAAAGGCCTCATGGTGTTAGTTTTTGTCTCCGTGGTAGACCAGCTGATTGACTCACTACTCCCTCTAGTGGTCACAGAAATCCACTGGACCGTTAGTGTGAATATATTCAGTTCATATTTCTGCAATTAAATACAATGGCATCTTTGGCACAACTTCAGTGTCCTTTATTCTAAACATTCTAATCATAATTTTAGCTTTTTTAAAAAAATTTAAATGTAGAAATATTGCATACAGGCCTTTTTAAAGTCATTCATTTATTCCTGACTTGGAACTGCTGGTGCTCATACATACTTGAGTCAATTTTGTCAGTGAGCCTGTTTACATGTACATTAATACTCTGATTGTTATCCGATTTATGGAGTTATTTGATTTAAAGGATCATGTAAACAGCATCTGATATGCTCTATCAAGTAACTTATCTGTCTATGACAAACTAGATGACCACATCTGGGTTTCTCCTCAATTCTCCAATGTCTTCCTGCATGTATACAGGTTCATGTGATTTATTTCATTCTTTTTCATGTATAAACACAATTAAAATCGTAGAAAACGGAAGTTACAAAGTCAAACATGAGTGGAAGACAGTTACAGGAAGTTTGAGTCTACCACCACTGAGCGTATTCCCAAAGAAATTTAATAATGGACTGGAGCATCTAAACCAGGGTTTTTGATTATCGCACTTCTTAAGTGCATGTAAATGCGTCAGCTCTGATTATTACAATTATATGATTGCTCCCAGTTATCGGAGTTTTATGGTCATGTAAACAGGCTGGTTGTACATTTTCAGATGGACTGTCCTCTCTTGGCGTCCTGCTATTCCCCACCTGTCCAGCAGCTGTCACTCTCCTGCCTCAGCTCCATTTTCAAGCTGCTCCTCTGTCCTCTTTTCTTTTTGGTGCTTGTGTCTGTTCTCTTCTATTTCCTTTGGTACTGTTACATATTTAGACAGAGCTACTTCAGTGAGTAAAACAGTCCAGAAATTTAATTAGTTACTTCACTTACACAGTCATCTCCATACAGACCTACTGGAAACAAATAAAGACAAAGATGGAGAAGTTTAGTTCTGAGCTGGTTTGGTAAGTACTATACTTATTTATATATACTTGAGGGAACTTGGTGGACCTTAAAATGGGCTAATTTGTGTGCTATCATTTAATCATAGCTTTTCAAGAATTTAATCATCAATAACAGGCAAAGTTTTACAACTGTACACACTGTACACAAATATGTCATGTAATAGCAGAAGACACGGCTAAAAATGTTTCTCTGTTTCTCATTATGTGTGGATTTAACAAACATCCTGAACCCTCTATAAACTGAGATCAGCTGAAACGCTCCTCTTTTAATTGATTGATGTAAATGTGGATTTCTGTTTTATTTGTCAGTGAATTTGTAGCCCTGTCAAGTGAAAGACAGTGGAGAAGAAGAGATGAAACAAAAGGTGCACACCACTACACATGCTTTTGGCCATGTACTAACCTTTTACTCAGGGTTGGCTTGTGGCATAGACCATATAGGTGGTTGCCTAGGGTGCCAACCACTACATGGGGCGCTGCTGGTAAGAAAAAAATAATAATAGTAATAATTATTATTGTAAATAAAGAAATACTAGTACTGATAATGTGATAATTTCTCATTAACTGTATTAAAAATAAAGAAATGTGCATAAAAAAACAAAACTACCCCCCCCCCCCCCCCTTAATTCCTCGGGTGAACTCTCCCTGACCAGATGCTTACTGCGTCTGTGTGAGTGACAGAGACAGAGGTGAATGACAGCGTCAGCCCGGTGTTGAACTAAACATCCAGGTAAAGGTTGGAGAATTTATCACTATGAAAAGGCCTTCCAAGCCCTTAGCTGCACAGTTTAGAAGAGGAGAAAAGAGGAGGCAGAAAAGTAATCCAATTACAGAGGTATCCAGCCTTTTATAATGTTAAAAATGTTTGATGGTACTAGTAACAGCTAGCTGAACTGAAATGAAGCAAAGTTGGCTAATAATGGAACTGTAGATGATTAAGATATGAGATATCTGCTAAGGTGTATGGTTTACTGCAGCTGAACTGGGTTATATATGTTTCTATCTGGTTTACTGCTGCTGAACTGGTTTATTTGGTTAATATATGTTATTTGGTTTACTGCTGGTTGGCTGGTTTCTACAGACCCTTTGCACCAATGTCACAGTTATCACGTGACTAGGGGTGCAGCGCCATGGTGGACGGCAAAAGCGAAAACAGTAAACAAACGAATGAGCGACGGATTCTGACTACCAGCACTGAAAATAAAGCTTTGGAGTTGTCCTGCGAAGTGACTCACCTTACTGGATGGCACAAAGAACACTATTTGGAGAAGCTAGCGATAGCAGGGCTAGCTACCGACCCATACCTTCTGCCTCCTGATGTGTTTACGGATCTACATCAGATCAAAATCCTCCAGTTTAATGCACACAATGTGTACCATTCTGTTCTAAATGGAGTGTCCCCATACACAGGTGCTGATCTAAAAGCATACAAAAGTCTGGATGATCCCAGTTCTTAGTCTCAGGTTAGATTACTGTGTCGCTGTACTGAGCTCATGGCAGAGGAATGTATCTCATAATGGTAAAGGAAAGATACAGCTAATGTTAGCTAGCTAGCTGTGTATGTTTTTAGCATGTTTCTCTCAGCATGCCATCAAAACTCCAATAGATTGTAACCAAAAGCAACTCTAATGAACTAACATTGTGTAATAATGTTAGTGGCTGTCATCAGTAGCCTACAGTATTAGCTCTGCTGTTGAAGTGTCTGCCTTTCTACTATCTACACACAGTAATGTGTACAGTTCCACCACTAGAACATATGGAACAGCAGAATGGCAATAACAGTAGGACATATACTGTAGTGTAGCTAGTGTAGAAAGGCAGCCACTACAACAACAGAGCTAATATTGAAGGCTACTTATAACAGCCACTGGAACAGAGTGGTTCATAGTAGTTAACCCAGTCTAGCCATCTAGCTAGCGTTTGGTGGAGCTAATGTGCTATGGACACAAACAGAGCCTGTTCTATCTGTAATATCAGGTCCATCATATCCCGGCTCTGTATTCAACCCAGCTGAAACCATGGGTGTCTTTGAAGAAGGATGGAACTGTTGTGTGCAGGGTTAAAAAATGAATAAAAATGAGAACGTTCAGATCAAATTAGATGTTACCCGGTTTGCAGTCCAGAACTTCCGCTGTCCATCATGGCACTCGTTTGCGGCATGAACAGAGCGTGACGTAACGTGCAAAGGGTCAATATGTTTGATTTATATATGTTGTTATCTGGTTTGCTGCTGGTTAGCTGGTTTATATATGTGTCACGGTCTGTGCCGGTGGGACCGCCGGCTCTTCCCTCTCCACTTCATTACCTCTTTGCCCATGATCTGACTCAGCTGTTGAGCGTCGCGCGGCTGCAGCACGTTACCAGTGAGGCTATTTAAGGCTTGGTGCTGCAGCTGCGCGACGCTGATCCATTACATCATCTTCATCCGTTACGTAACCCGGACACTTACCCACTCGGACTCTGACTCAGGTTTTGGTGTGTTTCTTTGTTAACGTTGTTATTTCTGTTAAATTCATTTTTCTCCCTTCAGCACTGAGCATGTGAGTCCTCTCCTTTCCTTTCCACCACCTTAACAATATGTTTGGTTTACATATGTTTCTATCTGGTTTGCTGCTGGCTGCTTTGTGCAACTCCTCTTCTGCCCCCCCCCCCCCCCCTGCACACACGGGGGGGGCCGTGTGTGTGTGTGTGTGTGTGTGAAAATTCATATCTCGTCTAGGGTGCCAAAAAGGCTAGAACCAACCCTGATCTAACTAGCCATGTTTTCTGTCTCTTCTTTTCACACTGACTTATTCTCTTGGAGAGATGTAACAATATGAAAATTTCATATCACAGTTATTGTGACCAAAATTAGCATTATTACTGCGGTATTATTGAAATGTGCTCAAAATGTTCAAAAAGTACTTATGCACACACAGAAATAATTTAACCAAGTTTTATTTTTAAAAAAAGACAAACAAATAAAATAACATGCACAATGTACTTTCTGTTGGCAGAAACATTAAAATATTTACATGTAAACATCAAACATACAAATGTACATTAAAGATGGCACCTTATGGCCATAAGAGGAAATTGCACTTTGTGCAAGTTATAGATAAAATACCTTTCTTAACATTCAGTGTTCATGTGTGAAATCTAGTCTTACAGATTTCAGAACTGGTACAGAAAGGACACTTTTCCTCTTTGGTGTACCTTAGGTAGAAATCAAATGTGCATAAAGTAACATATTAAAGTAATGTGGATGTAAGAACAATACAACCACATGTAAACAAATCCGTAGTGCAGGTGTTTAAAATAACACAAACTATATACAAATCAAATGAATCTCTGGAGTGCTGTCCATGTGGGTGACTCCCACCATGTTTTCAGAGGCCAAACATTGCAAACTGCTCGTGCACGCCTGGAGTGCTGCTGCTTCTCCAGGAAATGAGCAATATCACCATGAGTTTTTCAAAGTGCAGTAATCAAACACAGTTTTAATGATAATTAGAATTTGAAATGGTTATACTAAGCGTCTGGAATTTTACTGCGGTTATCATTATACTGGAAATCGTTACATCCCTATTCTCTTGCTTATTATGTTTTTTCTCTTCCATTTTTCTTCTTTCATTACTGCTTCCTTCTCCATTTTCTTTTCATCGTTTTTCTCAATATCTATGGACTTGCACCAACTTCTCTCATTATCTCCTCATCTTTCTCAATCTGTCTCCTTTTACTTTGGCTGCAGTCCTTTTGGCCTTCTCGCTCTCTGATCACTGATCCCCTGTGCTGAAGCTATACTTTACCTTCTAGAGCTGACAAAAAAGTCACACTGCTCAAATAAAGCACCTACTGGAAGCCCCAGGAGCTTTGAACTGCTCAAAAGCTTTTCAGGTGTGGTTTAATATAATTTTATAGAAACTATGCTCTAAATCTTATGAAACTCATATGTTGGAAAGTCTCAATCTCCAAGCTCTCATCACCTCTTCATGGCCGAAACGGGTGATTAGACCAATCAAACGGCGCAAAATATGTCATACCTGCTGCCAGACAATAGTCTGGTCTTGTCTGTCTTTTATGTTTGTGTGTCACTTCCTGTTTATTTTGTTAAGTTTTCCCTCATGTGTCTTGTCTGTCGTTTTACTCTGTTCCCGCTCATCCTGACCTCTGACCTGGTTACCTGTCTCCGCCCTAATTTGATCCACCTGTGTCTAGTTGTCTTCCCTCCCTTTTGGTATTTAAACCCTGTCTTTTCCCCTTGTCAGTCGCCAGTTGTAACTCCAGTAGTTCAGACCAGCGTACTTGACCTCGTTTGTTCGTTGCTGCCTTGTTTTGACCTGTTTTGGATTCCTCGGTTTTTCGTCTTCTGCTGATCCCTGTCGGTTTTTGTCTGCCTCATCTGATCTGGTTTTGACCTTCTCGCCCTGACTACCGGTACGTGAGTTTGCTAGTCCTTATGTCCTGTTGCTCGATGTTAGCCTGCTGGTATGACCTGTTTCAGTCCCTGACCTCCCTTTGCTTTTCCCCAGTCGGGGAAAAGACTCCTACACCGCTCGGGGAGACGGGCTGCTGCCCTCGATCCGGAGGACGAATTGAGGAGAAAATCCCCAACCATTATCCTCAAGATTCTGTCACTCATTATAATTTTTCACTGTGTGTGAACAATAACCTTTGGAACTAACTTTTGTTGTCGGAGTTCTGCATTTGGATTCTGGGTTTGTGCTAACGTTATCACAAAATATGACTTCTGCGGGAAGCATGAATACTTGTGCTTTCTGTTCGGTACATATGTGTGTTGTCAATGTTTTCTCTGTCGTTATGAACAAGCCTTGTATATTAAACCGATGTTTTACGGGAGGAAAAGCAGGGGCGGAGTGAGTCAATACTTTCGTTTACACTCTGCTCTGGCCTTTTTTTATTTTTAATTTGGGGACACTAATTTGGGGACATTAATTTGGGCACGTATGCGTATGTCGGGAAAGTGTTTGTGCCTTGTTGGTTGCTTTTTGTGAAAGGATGGTGGCTTCAGTGCATGGGCAGGCTGAATGTGGGAGTTGAGTCTTGTATATACATATGCATGTGGTGTATTTGCAGATGGATTGCGGTTGAGGGCTGTAGTAGACTGACAGGAAAGGGTTGAAGATGAATAAGTGGTCAACATGCTCCCGGCACACACCTACACCTTGCTGGCCTTTAACATTGTCCAGCATAATTCAGCACACTAATGCTAATGTGTGAAAGGCTGCAGAGAGACATGTAGACAACAAATATTTGACTTTATCTTATATTTAATATGAACCAAATAAAAAAAAAAGAGAAAAACTACTTGAAAGCACTATTACTGCCTGTTCCTTCACATTCCCTCATTGGACTGGACATCCGAACTGTGGAGTTGCTATGTTACTGAGAGAGAAGACAAGCAGATAGTCGAGAAAAATGTTAAAAGACAAAATAAAAGAAGTGTGAAGCAAAGATTAGTTTAGACGTAGGTCACAAGATTGCAAAAAATAAAGTACAAAAGATAGAAGATAAGAAAAGAAGAGAATGTGAGAAGCAAAGGAGGATGAAACCAGGGCTCGTTCTTAAAACATCCCCCTTAAAAAGAGCACATGTAGAAAACTGATGGTGTTAAAATATTTAGTACAGTAAGACACCTTGCACTTCGTCACTTTGTTAATCCCCGTACAACAACCTGCAAGCACAGACACGCACATAAATGGTCCCCACATCTGTATGAATAACCCAATGGGCTGGATCTGCCAGGAACTTTCACTCCTCTCAAACATTAGTTACTGCATTGCAGAGGTGGTTTTAAGGAAGAAAATTTGGAAAAAGAACATTTTTCTGCATACCAAAGTTATTTTCTTGAGTTAAGTTATGTAGAAACAGAAATGCAAGCGTGGTAGAGCCTTGACAGGCACAGAATGCCGGGGTCAGTTCTGAGGCAGTGAAATATAAAGACAACACTGAAAAGGGAAAAAGAGGGAGATGCATGAAGACAGAAAACACAGAGAGTGGGCGGTAAAAAGTGAAAAGATGAGCAAAAGAGGGAAGGGGTGTCAGGAACACAGAGCTATAATTGTGATAACGTCAGCCTAAACTATTCATGCGACTACAGGTCAGGTTTTAGGATAAAAGATCGTTTCACCAAGGCAGATGAAGAGCAAACAAAAGGAAAAGAGCCGTGGGAGAAGTTGTCATAGCTGCACATTTTAACATGTTCATAATACAATGCAGTTCGGTTCTTTAGGGTGTTTCACACCTGAATTTAGTTCTGATTCAGGGAGTAATGTATTACAGTGTGTTCCAGTGTTGCACATCACCTTGTTGCAGTTCGTGTTCACACTGCTCCATGCCCCCACCACCAGGCCCATGTATAACAGGGGAAGCCTACGGTCTGTTTACATCTGGCAGCAGCACTTTTCAACAGAGCCGCTCTGCTTTATGGTACTGTTGTGACATTGCAGCATATCGTACTGAGAGTCAGGCCAGTCGTAGTCAATGCCCCCTTAAACAAACGTCCCGCCCACTCAAATTAAAGTTTCCAAAGGTAGGGGAAAATAAAATGAGCTGCACAACAGTGGGAGACTTAGAGGAATAAGTAAAGTGTAAGTTTAACTTTGTACAGTCGTATGATCTGTGCATACTCATTGTGAGGTGCATACAGTACGAAATGCACCTCCTTATAATCCCCCCAGCAGCATGTGCCCCCTTCACATTCCGGATTGCCACCCTCATATATGACACTCTGGCAGAGGTGGGTAATCCTAGGTTCATCAAGTCAAAATCCTGTCATGTACTGGTTCCAGCCTGTTCACTGACCTAAGCCCATTTTGATGAGCACAACTCCTCATCCAGGTAGATGGGATAATTAATGGAATCACCTGTGTTAAGTGAACAGGTAGAACCAATACATGGCAGGACTTTGACTTGATGGACCTGGGATCACCCACCTCTGCTATCTGGAACCGGCCCCACTCAGAGTGGTAAAGAAAACTGGAGTTGTCTATTTCTAACACTGTGGGTCATGTTCACACTGGAACCGAACCGCTCTGTGGAGCGAAAAAAACACCCAAGCTGAGGCCGCTTGGTAGAGGGTGGTCTCAGCTCGGGTGGTTTTTTTCCGGAACGGAGCGCAATTACTGCTTTCACATATTCCCAATCAAACCAAACCAAAGACTTGTTCCAGAACAACGGTTGCCAGTTGATCCAGGTGTGAAAACACCCTTATTGTCAAATTACACAAGAAGAACTTTTGTTTGTTCAGTCATCATTATGTGTGATTTACTTGATAATACTGAGTACTAACAGAACCAGGTCAAACAGTCTTTGGATGTGCATACTGTCTCTGCTGGAACATGACGGCAGGAACCTGTCAAAACTAAGGCCGCTTTCAGACTGGGTATCTGAGTCTGTATCTGAGTATGTTGGACCCCAAAGTCCACTTAATTTTATCAATGTGAATGCAAACATTCGATGCACGAGCACTGTACCCAAGTCCAGCTGAGAAGGTAGTCCTGGGTATGGACTGCGTGGATTCCAGTACAGAATGTTGCAGTGTGGAAGCAATCTGTACCTTAGACTGGAAGTGACCTAATCACCATAAGACCACAGACGTTGTGAAAGTACCCGACTCGACCATTGTTGAAGTATGGGCTCGCCTTATCGACCGAACCACTTGGTGATCTATCAGGGACAATGAAGCTCACTCTTCTCTTTGCCTCACACAGGCTAACAGAAAAGTATGGCCTGTCTTGCTGCCATTATATGAACAGAACAGTCTCTCAGTTGATGACATAAGGGTTTGTCAGGTCCACGTTTGTTGGATAACTACAGAATTCCTTCCACACCACCACCAACCTTTTCAGCCCTGTAACACCCACTCGTTCTCAGGCCACAGTATGTGCTTGTGAATGCAACACCTGCGGGAAAGGTGGGATCATATCCAGGTACAGCACGGATCTGGATACCCAGCCTAAGAGATCTCTTCTTTGTGGTGGACTGACAGACTAATACAATGGTCTATACACACACACACACACACACACACACACACACACATAGAAGATGTGAAAAAGTTTTCCATCCCACACCAAAATTGGACCTTTTTAAACAAGTCTTTGACAATGGAGTGTCAGTGAAATAACCTGATGTGTTTACAGTGAAGAGAAAGGATGAAAGGAAGGAGAAAAGGGACAAGCCGAAACATCTTACAGCACATACAAGAAAAGATCAAGTAGATCAAGATGAAGATGGCAACAGTGTTAAAGAAAAAAAGCGAATGTTTAAACCTGTGACTGAGATGATAATAATGGACATGAAAAATGAGGGGAATTAGAGAGTGAAACAGGATGATGAGAGAGAAACGTTGAGAAAATGGAAAAAGTGGCTCATAACATCTGTACTGGTTGTGAAATGTTTTCTGAAAGGTCAAATTCATGGTACAGCGTTTGAGGATAAGTGGGTAGTGCTCGCTCAGGTCTTTTCTTCCTAAGGCCATTCAGAGGTGTTGTCATCTGACATTTAACCCAGCCTCTGTGGTGCACAGACGTGGGGAATAAGACACTGAAATGAGAACATGGTGTCTATCACACATTACCATTTGTCATTCTTTAGAAAGACTCCACAATAGATGCAAGGACAAAAATGTTACCAGTGAGATGACTGGCTCAAATCCTCCTGAGAGGAGGACCTGCATTGGAGTTTGATGTATGCAAATTGGGTCTAAGTAGTCATTCTGAATGTGAAACATCCCCTCTCTCGACCACTTACCTGAAAAGGAGGAATCATTAGTGAAATAACACACAGTGGTCTTTGTGTATGGCATTTGCTCCTTTCACAAATGCCTCATCGAGAAGAGATGATGAGTGTCGATGCCAATATCATTGACTGAATTACACAGATCATGCTGTGGTTGCATGTGATAACAGCTGCATGATAATTAAGTACAAGTGATCATCATTTGAAGTGCAGCGTCTTTCATATTGCTCGGTTTCGTGTCTGCTGTTAAGCTTGTTAGGAGAGATTTTATGTACACTATGCAATTAAACCTGTAAACATTTCAGGACAGAAAGAAGATTTGCATTATTTACAATATTTGGATTGACTTCTTCTGCTTTTCCAGTCGATCACTTAGTTTCTTTTCTTATTTATATTTGTCGTTTGGCAGGGCTTCTTTCCATGTACAAAAATAACCACTGACATTTCCATTGAACAGTATCTGCAGAGTTTAGAGGACAGGATGACTCATAATTGCAGCAGAACGCTAACCTATATATGTCCACTTAAAATCACAGTCATTTGTCAGTGAGTCCGTTAGATGGCTTGGTGATGTTCGCTGCACCATGATTAGCCGAGTTGACCTCCTTTCTAGTGTGATAGTGGACTCCGGCTTGTGGTTATAACCCTTAACCCATAAAGACCCATCATTGACCAAAACCATCTACTAATGTAAACTGTTTAATACCTGTTGATCCACTAATCCTATTAATCCATGTAAGTAATTGTTGTAAAATGAAAAAAAAAGGAAAATCACAACACTGCAAACACAGTGAAACAAAAAATCACAAGGAAAATCGTGTTAAAAAAACAAAAAAGCCAAAACCGTTATTTTTTATAGTGAGTCAGTCTCACTCACTATTCTGTGTTTTACCCCCCATTCCACTGGCGGTGGGGGGTGTACTGAGCATGCTCAGATGTCTCTGGAAAGAACAAGGCCTACTCTATCAGCACGTTTGAAATTTTAAGTATTGAGTAAACAGTTGAATTTTTTGTGAATACTTAAAATAAACTACACATTCAGAACGATCACCACTAACACATCAGGGGTTAAAGGGTTAATATTTGTTGATCCACTAATCCTATCAATCTATGTAAATAAATGGTGTAAAATATAGTTTGTCATCTTTTCATGGTCATCAGATATGACCCATTTGGACGTTAAGAGGTGAACATGGAAACACTGTCATCTTCTAAAACATTGAGTCACCAGTAAAACCCATGGAGTTGGATCAATGACAGTGGATGGAGACACTTGTTTTTATGTTCAATGAATGATATCTTTTACTTACTTACTTACTTTTACTTTCACTTTTTCTCAGTTTTCTCTGTTTTTGATATAATAACCCTTAACTATAATCTGGGCTTTTTTGAACATCTACGTGATCAGTACATTAAATACAGGAGAATATGTAATTTATTCTATTTAAGAAAGGTTAAAAAAAAAAAAAAGTAGGACCAAAATCTTGTTTTTTTTTTTTCCAAACCACATACCTTATGATTTTCCGTACCGGTGGTAAAAAATTGCCTTCTTCAAAAACAGTTTTGAACTGGCTGAAATACCTCACATATGACTAATTGATGCCTTTGGGATTATTTAGAAGTGCTTTTAAAAATAAAAAAAGTTGGACCAAAATCTCGTTTTGTTTTTTTTTTCTCCAACCCCCCCTATGATTTTCCATACCAGTGGTTGAAAATGACCCCTTTCAAAAATGGTTTCAAACTGTCTGAAATACCTCACATATGAATAATTGATGCTTTTGGGATTATTTATAAGTGTTTTTTAGCAAAAAAAAAAAAGTTGGATCAAAATCTCGTTTTTTTTCCAAACTACATACCCCCACCTTATGATTTTCCGTCCCAGTGGTCGAAAATGGCGCCCCTCAAAACTGGTTTCAGACATTCTGAAATACGTCACATATGACTAATTTATGCCTTTGGGATTATTTAGAAGTGTTTTTAAGCAAAAAAAAAAAAAAAAAAAAGTTTGACCAAAATATGTTTTTTTTTCCAAACCACATACCCCCCCTTTATGTTTTACTGTACTGGTGGTTGAAAATGACCCCCTTCAAAACTTAAAAAATGGTTTTAACAACCAGTACAGTAAAACATAAGGGGGGTTTGTAATTTGGAAAAAAAAGAGCAAGATTTTGGTCCAAGTTTTTTTTTTTTTTTTTTTTGCTCAAAAACACTTCTAAATATTCCCAAAGGCATCAATTAGTCATATGTGAGGTATTTCAGACTGTTTGAGACCAGTTTTGAAGGGGTTCATTTTTGACCACCAGTACAGAAAATCATAAGGGGGGGGGTAAGTGTTTTAGACATACAAGTTCTATGTGACACTGTTTGTTGGATGGATGAAGCATTTAATCTACATGTTGTGCATCACTGCATTTTCTCTGTGGCTCCATTACATTAGATTTGTTGACATAATTCAGCTGGAGGGACAAATCATACAGCGAATGATGGGCACCATATTGTCTCCTGGTAATTACTGCTCATGGCTGTTTGCCTCCCCTGTAGTTAAGAGGCAGTGCATGCTTTCAGCGTGTCACTGCAACTGAAGGCTTTTGTATTAATCAAGTATAAATCCACAATCTGGGTATGTTTACAGTAGCTTATTAGGTAGTGAAAAGGTTGGTGTGACTTGACTTCTGCATGTTTGTGTGGTTCTGTAAACCCGCAGACATAAAACTATTCACACCAGGTTGAGTGGTATGTCTAAGAATTAGAAATACAGTATTATTTCTGACCAGAGTGAAGTATGAATGATGCAATTATAGTTGAACTGACATCTTTTAGAGGATGAGAAGTCATAATGATGACATTACTGTGTGCATGTGACCAAATCATACTTCACGTTAATGCTTGGTCATCGATAAGCTGTCGTTTTTATCCCCCAGTTTGCTACCACTACAGTAACAGGCCATGATGAGCACCACCCTGTGTTCTACAGTGCATATTAATGTTTGTAGGATTACATGTTGGAAGTGAAATTAATTAGGTGCTGCTATGTTAGTTGAACTGTGCACCTGTTAGACAAGGCAGGCGAGGACAAAAGGAAGGGGCTGTCCTATCACGTTGCAGACTCATGACCATATGACATTTGAGACAAGAAAGATTATTAGTGGCTGCTGGCGATGAACACACACACATACACACTCCAGGAGTAGGGGGATTAACATTACAAGTGTTTCCCAATTGTCCTTCTCCTCCTCAGACATTGGGCTGAAAACATTCTTTTATCTTTTTAGTGAATCAACCCAAAAGGAGACTCCATTAGGGTCCAGTGTGTACGATTCAGTGGGATTCAGAAGGAGCTAACTACAGACATGGAAGGACCATAATCATAGTTAACCCTTTAGTGTATACTGGTCACTACAGTGTACAGCTATTCTACAGCTGTTCTCTTGTATATCCATGTTTTTATGTTATTTTAGTTGCATATCAGCCAACACAGTGGACACTTATGTATCATCCCATACACTGGAATTCATACCCTTACTGTAATTTTACTGTTCTTCATAAACCTGATCTGCACTAACATGTTTTAGTGTAAATCAATTGCTAATTGTTGTTAAGACTGTAATTAACTACTTTCCTAATCAAAAAGTTGGACTTTTTTTTTGCATATTATTTCCATGAAGTGAGTAATAACTAATATTAGAGTAAGATAAAATGTGAGCTGCATGAAAAAATGTTTTATTTCGTAGTTTTCAAACAGTATATCACTTTTTGATGATTGGTTTTAATGTTTGCTTCAAATATTAAACACATGGTGTCCAGGTGAGTGGGCATTTTTGTAACGTCATGAAAAATAGCTTCATAAAAAAAAAAATTCAATTACATAGTTTTTTTTTATGCCTAAAGAGGAATAAAAACTCTCAGGAAAAAAATCTTGACTAAGGTTCTCAAAATTCATGCATGAAAGGGTTAAGTTTAAGTAGTTTTAACAAAATAAGAATCACTGTATTTTTATTATCAGAATAAACTAGCCTGGCCAGCCATCCGTCTTTCTCAATGAGAAATCCCTTTGGAATTGCGGGGCTTGAATCCAAATATGAAGGCGGGACTAACAGGAGCCGAGTAAACTAATCACAGATAAGGCAGACGTGAAGCTTTTGTCAGAGAAATTGAAGAATGCAGGGTGTAATCTGTAATTTAATCCTCATTTTTGAATCAAGTAAACAACCGACAACAGTTGTAAAGAGATTTACAGAATGGGAACTGACTTTGACTCGTGACAAAAAGAAATCAGTGCATGTGACGCATTGCGAAACACCTGCCCCCCAGACTTGTGATTGGTCGGTATAGAATAGATCATGCATATTTCACAGCGACTGGCCCAGTTTCAGACAGTTTTCTCAGTATTGAATACACTGCGGAAACTGGATGGCTGGCCAAGTTAAGAATGATCCATTCCTATCTACAGAAGGAGCAGTTCGCCTTCATGTAGTCCACTATGGTCGCACTGAAATGTTTTCTACAGCTCATCTTAGAACAGACTTCCTTCTGTTTCCTATTTCTTGCTGGTGGCATCCAGTGTCATGGTGCTTTGGCATCATCTGCTGTGATTTATTATAGGTGAGAGTTAATTCCCCCTTAAATAAAAAGTCTAGAGTGGACAACATAAACACTGGCTTCAACAAAACTTAAGGCTAAATCCACTTTAAATCATAGGATTCAAAAAATGTTCCCACTGGACCATCTCCAATTTACTTCACACTTCAGAAAATAATATTAGTCATAGGTAAACACCGAACAACACCAAACAGCCTTATATCTTCATTAGTTTTTGATTTGAAATAGGATGCAACTAAATCGACTGGGACACAATAAGTCATGAATTTGGAAGTGTAAGATAGACGTATGAAATGTTCAGAGTGGCTCTAAGGGACATGTTGTCTATAACTTGCATAGAAGAACATCTACAGGTCCATATTTGTCATATTACAGCTAAACTGAAACTATAATCAAGAAATTTTTATTTGTTTCAGGGAGATTTTGTCAACACATTGAAGCACATCAGATCTGTCAAATTATGGTATTTATTTCTCATATTGTGGTAATAGTATTAATATAGTATTAGAATAAATAAATAAAGTTGTCGGATTTATGAGGCATTAAAAACATATATACAAAAAAAAATTCAGTATTTATATTTCGAATGCATGTTGCTCATGTATGTCAAGACCAGCAATAAAAACAATGATATTATTGGAAAGAGCATATCTCAATTAATATATATACACAAAATATGAAGTTTGCATCTTTAACTGAACGGATATTGGTTTGTGTATTAATTAAACTATTGTAATATTGAGTGTTTCCTTCTTATATCCTGGAGATTATTAACACCCCACTTACATCAACTACCAGAAAGTGTAAAGTTCTGTCTGATGTAATTTCACAAATATGATGTGCATCTTCTTATACAAAAGTTAGATGAAGACAACTTTTAAATGATAACTCATTACATTTCATGCATCTATCATCAATGGCTCGGAAAAAAGGACATTTTGAAACTTTGAACACTCCGTTTTACAATCGCACCCCATTTTTACAACTCTAAGATCAAAAAATAAATAAACAAAAAACAAAGCTGGATTTTAGATAATAGTATAAACCTGAAATGGATGGTGTTTACTAGGACTAATAACATTATTTTCTTAAAGTACGAAACAAATTGAACATAATCAGTTGGTATTCATCTGAATTCACAGAGACTGACTATGAGGTGCCGTCATGAATCCTGAATAATGTCCTGATAAACTTGATTTTATTGTTTGTCCTTCAGTGAAAAAATATTTTTTATTAAACAATTTTAGGTGGTGTGATGGACACAGCCACACAGGGTAACATCTTTACAAAACACACCATCACCTTATTAGTTTCATATCATATTATTTTTATAAGTCTGGTTAGCAGCACATGGTCTTCAGTTGCAGTCAGTCATTTAACATACACAGTTTAGTTCATTTTGTATTTCTTTATTTTAATCTTACATTGTAATATAGGCGCACATATATTAACAGTGTAGGGTGACAATTCAATTATTTGTTGTAATATTAATCCTTGGTTTTTTTGTTTGAGTGGAGTGTCCTGGCACCATCCTGATGTGGTGAAAAGGCGTGGCTAAGGGTGGAGCAGAGTTATATACCGCAGCCACCTCGTCAGAAGGAACCATGGGCTGTGTTGTCATGAGGGGATTTAATGTTATTGGAGCTTCAGTTGTATTTAGTTACAGTTAGAGTCCATTTTGTTTTCCCCTTGTTGTTCAATGGTTTGGCCAGACACTATATATGTTCCCCCTTTGTTCTCATTTTGTTAGGGTCAGTTTTTTGTCAGTTGGTTCGATGCATCAGTTTGTGTTTCTCAGCCTTAGTTGCTATTATTTTTGAGCACAGTTCTGTTTATGTTGACCTCTTTTATATACTTACTTGTTAAAACTATCATGTGTAATCCTTTTGGAATCATTTTGGGTAAATAAAAACCACACGTGAAACTTTAGTCCTGTCTCCTGGTCGTCTTACTGCTTGGTCCTAACAGGTGGTTTTATATGTTATGCTAAATATACAATATGTGGCTGCGCTGTATCTACGGGCAGCTATGGCTCAGTTGGTAGCGTGGGTCCAATTACCGAAGGTTGTTGGTTCAATCCCGCTCTGTCCTACTGTCCAGTGCTGGTGTTGAATGCGTAGGAAATGTTTGGTGGTGGTCGGAGGGGCCGTAGGCGCATAGCCACGCTTCCGTCAGTCTGCCCCAGGGCAACTGTGGATATAATGTAGTTTACCACCACCAGAGTGAGAATGTGAGAGTGAATGAATAATGGATCCACTGTACGCACTTTGAGTATGCGTTTATAGAAAAGCGGTTATATAAATCTAATCCCTTATTATTATTGTTACTCAAATTTCTGATTTCACAGCATAAGTGTCCGCAGACACCGTCTCCTCTCTCAGAAAGAGAAAAATCATTAAAGAGAGAGGCGGGGAGGGTTAAACTCCCATTAAGCTGGGCAGAGGACTGGTCAGAGTGTTCCGGTCTCACGCCTCGATAGCTGAGCTGGCTTTCAATCCGGGCGCTGTCTTAATAAGGGCAAAGGAAGGAATTCAAAAATATACTTCTAGATAAAATGAGTCGGCATTGTGAAACCTGTTTGCCAATTATCAGGCTGCACCCGTCCCCTTTAGTTTGTGTGTGTGTGTGTGTGTGTGTGTGGTGTGTGTATGTCATACCATGTGCAAATGTGCAAATCCGCATGTTCACAGTCCTATGCCTTTTTATGGTATGTGTCACTGTATGCATATATTGTATTCACATGCTTATGTTCCCATTAGAATTTATGACCACTGTCTACGATTCAGTCCATCTGATAATCTGAATTTCACCTGTTTTTTATCATTACATTGCACAGATTTGGCATGCATGTGCACACAATCTATCCAGTGTTTTTTTTTTTGTTTGTTTCTGTAGGCTGTCGATTTCATAACTCATTAAAAAGAAGACAAAAGACAAGGCAAGACCAAACACACAAATAAGATGTGAGAGGATTTATTTATAAGAGAGAAAAGATCAGACAATAAGGGGGAAAACAAACTTGGCACTAGGGTCCTATTCCAAAGATAAGTCCTGCATTTTTCTTGTGTGGAGAGAAAAAAAGAAGGAAATCAAACACAATAATAGAAGAATCTTATAAACAGAGGGAAGAAAAAAAAAAAACAAGAAACAGCAAATTGATTGATTGTCCGACTCAAGAAGTGATCAACTTTTTATCTGTGTTTACAATTGCAAATAGAAAACTGAGGGTGTGCTTTCATTAGATTAATTCAAAAACCTATGAACAAAATTCTTTAAAAGTTGTGTGAAGAAAGAAACTTCAAAGCGAGAAGTGCAATGACTGCAGAAGATGAATAAGTTGAATTATAGAGGACGGTGGAAGCAATAAACCAGGGCAGGAGGGACATTTTATGGACTGAAAGATATTAATTAGATAATCTCCTAATACTGTAGTACTCTATATAGACTTAAGTGTGTAGCCTATGGCCTCCATAGTTAAAGTTGTCTTGAACTGCAGGTAAAAATCGGATGTGGTATAGTTGACTTTGTGAATTTATTGAATTATAAAGTAATTGGTTTTGTGAGTGTCTTGCATTGATGGTGAATTTTTCTGAAGTACTGTGGAAGCAAAACAGAATGCTAAAGCTTTTTTTTTAATTCTAATTGTGAGTCTTCTTGTTAAAGTGGTAAACTCAGTGTGTATACCTACATATATGACCTGTAAACATATGATTGTGTAGCACAGCAGGTGGGAGATTGTCTGTATTGTTAATGTGTATGTGTCAGTAATTGAATGCCTTGCTGTGTGGTCCGGTGGGTAAAATAAGAATTGATTTCTTTTTTGTTTCAGAGCAGCAGGGATTGTTGGATCCTTTTGTTGGATCAATACTGTCAGCACATTACTGTGCTCATAACTGAACAGTGAGTGAATGAGTCACTCTCTTTGCAATGAGTGTATGTGGCTTTGTGGCATGTTCATGTTTCTATTAACAATGGGCTGCAAAAAATAGTTTCAAAAGTCTTTTATCAATCAATGAAAGTGATGAAAATGTTAAAATGGCAATTGTGTAAGGGTAATAGAAGTGTTTTGATTTGTGTGTTTTCTACTATCACATGTAAATTAGAAGAAAAATGAAATAAAAATAGAAAGTTCCACTTCAAATTAACCCATAAAGACCCAAACATCCTTCATTGACCAAAACCATCTATTGATCTAAACTGTTTAATACCTGTTGATCCACTAATCCTATCAATCCATGTAAATAATTGGTGTAAAATACAGTTTTTCATCTTTTCATGGTCATCAGACATGACCCGTTTGGACGTTCAGAGGCTCCGTAGTTACCGTGGAAACACTGTCATCTTCTAATATAAATGCATCGCAAAAAAGTGGTCTTTTATTAACTAGTTATCTACAATTTGACAATATTGTAAACTACTGGTTCTTCTATTCACTAGTATGTGATTGGAGCAAATTATAGGTTTACCAAAGACATGCCAAAGATGTTGTTTATCACAGCATTTACACAAAATTTTACTCAACAAAGAAAAAAAACATCCACAATATAAATATTATACACATGTTGTAAATTGGTCCTGGCATATTGTCACCTTCCTAAAATAATTGTCATTTTTTCCAGATTTTTCAGGGAACACAAAGAACTTAACCAAAAACTGAGATTTGATGATATAGGCAAAAAAGTCATTTTTATGAAAAAACTTAAACCGATCAGCTGCGTTTCAAAGTTGCCCCAATAACCTATAACTGTATCTTTATTACATTTTATCTTAACCCACCTTACTTCTCCACTGTAACATCCCTACACCTGCAATGCCTAGTGTCAGCCCAGTAAAAACATCTTAACCCATAAAGACCCAAACCTCCACTGGTAACCAAAAGCATCTACTGATGGAAAATGTGTAATACCTGTTGAGCCACTAATCCTATCAATCCATGTAAATAATTGGTGTAAAATACAGTTTTCATCTTCTCACAGCCATCAGATATGACACATTTGGACATTCAGAGGCTCCGTAGTTACCATGGAAACACCATCATCTTCTACAACACTGATTCACCAGTAAAACCCATGGAATTTGATCAGTGACAGTGGATGGACACACTGGGTTTATGTTTAGTTAATGATAGATTTTATTGTAAAAATCCCTTTTTCTTCAGTGTCTTCTTGTTTCTGATACAATAACCTTCAATCAGAGCTATATGAACATCTACATGATCAGTAAATTAAACATAGGAAAATGCCTGATTTTTTTTTTTTTTTTTTTTGTCTTTTTAAATACTAAATACTGAGCATAGTATTGGACTATTGGATTGGACTGGTGATAAATCACTTAAAGGTTAAACATAGAGAAAAATTCATTAGGGAACTGACATAAGTAGCACTGGGTCTTTATGGGTTAAAATTGTACATCCAGTGTGTGCATACAAGCCACAGAAGAAAAAATGTTCTCAAATCAATACAATAACTCATTTAAATTAGAGGGAATGAATTAAACCACAGTTTGCCATTTATTAAGGTCTGGTTTGTTGGGATTTCAGTAGAGAGGGGATTAAAAAGATGAATAAAGTCTCCAACAACTAAACACACCAATTTGTGTTAATCCACGTTCATAAATCTCTGAGTGTATTCAGTTGTAATAGTCTTTTTGAATTGTCTGATCAGATTAGAGGTAATTTCACTTAATGTCCTCTTGGTGCTGGTTTAGATATCCGTTGCTTTGGTACTTTGGTAGCTCTGCATATTCTTCTTTGTAGACATCTCTGCGCATGTATGGATGCATACTAACACACAGTATAATGGCACGTATGTACAGTATGCATGCATGTTTGCTGATGACTGTCTCTGATGGGACATGCACATCCTCAGACAATCTGTTCGGCCCCTGATAAATCCTTCATTCTGTCGGCGCCTCAGAGAGCAAGAATGAGACGGAGAGATAAATGATGGAAGGATGAAGATTACAGAAGGAGACTGCGAGAGCGAGAAACAGGAAATGAGACAACTGGAATGATACTGGGTTTGGAGATAGGAGTTCAGGGGGAAAACCAGATGGATCAAGAGATGTGGAAGCATGGACTATCAGAAGAGAGTGGTGACAGTGAGATAGACAGACGGAATAAAACCCTCAACAAGTCAGAATGGAGAGCTGGAATTGTAAAAAAAAATAATCCAATGTAAAAAAGTTAAACATCATGGGAGAAGAAAGCACAACTTTATTTCTTTTAGACAATATATACTTTAGATCAGATTCAGAGTTAACCCATACAGACCCAAACATCCACCATCTACCAAAACATCTACTGATCTAAACTGTTTAATACCTGTTGATCCACTATCCTGTCATACATGTCAATAATTGGTGTAAAATACAGTTTGTCGTCTTTTCATAGTCATCAGATATGACCCATTTGGATGTTCAGAGGCTCCGAAGTTACTGTGGAAACACCGTATCTTCTACAACATTAAATCACCAGTAAAACCCATGGAGTTGGATCAATGACAGTGGATGGAGACACTGGGTTTAGTTCAGTTAATGATAGATTTTGCTGAAAAAGTCCCTTTTTCTTTAGTTTTCTTTGATTTGAAAAATAAACCTCAACTTTAGTCTGAGCTTTTATGAACATGTACATGATCAGTGAATTAGATGTTGGAAAATACCTGATTTTACTTGAAAAAAACAAAACAAAACAAAATACAGAAAATAATATAACAATAAATGGTGATAAACCACTTAAGGATGGTTGCATACAGAGAAAAAATAATTTGGGAACTGCATTAAATGTCACACTGGGTCCTTATGGGATAATGTGGGTGTTGAATATATGCATGACAATAATACACAACATTACCACAAAGAAAATGTAGCAGAAGAAGGTTCAGCAGTTTATTTAGTAAATACGGTGACATGTTGAATGTATATTCTCACAGATCTGACTCTGATTCCAAACTCAGTTATATCACATCTGAAAGTGAAGCTTAAGCCTCAGGGTCACAGCTTCATTTCAAATCCAATTTGTTCAAGTAAAAAGCCAATACTTTGCACCACACCACCGGACTGTGCAGTGATCGTAGCTTTGAAAGGAAAAGATTAGTCCCCAGCCACCCGAAAAGTAAACACCTGCAGCCAAACACCGACTCAAATGCTCACTATGATACGACCACATAAGCTCACAGAGGTAGAGGGGAGTATCCATCTAGCAGGAGTTTAACCAACAGTATGGGCAGCGTTAAGGAAACCTGTTTAAGCAGGCAGGCTGGACTGTCCAGATGACTGAGAAGAGGCAGAGGCACAGTGGCTTTGGGCCAGCTCAACAGGGAGGAGGTGTCTTTTCAACTCTGAGTCCGTTTTCTCTCTGCACTGCTGCAGTTAGTGCTGCTGTTACCTATGACAATCAACAGATGGTGCTGCGGTACTGCATTTGTCGGCCGGTGCGGGCATCTCAAATCAGTAGTCATGAACATTGAGCTGGAGCACCGATCGTATCTGCAGACAAAAGCTTATTTACATGTAAAAGCAGAGTGTGCATGTTACTGAGATATTAGATTACATAAGGAAGACCCCCTGCTTATCTTTTGATGTCATGTCAATCTGAGAACACTGTTTCTTTGTGTGTGTTTTGAAAGATTACATTATGCACAAAGATCTGAAAATTATACTATTTGGAATTTCCTCTTTTTCACACTAAGTTCATTCTGTGTGCCTGTTTTGTCCTTCCCATTGTGTTCTCCTCCTATTGTACTCCTTCTGTATTCATAAAAGATATTTCGGATATTTTGCCTGAATGCCTCATATCGCTCTTGTTTCATATTACCCATTTTCTATCATTCATTGGTAGCCTGTCTCCGTCTCCTCTCCCTCTGTCTCGCCATCTCCACCTCCCTATTTTACTGTTATTTGCTCATTTTACCCATTTTTTCTCTCACCATGTTTTCAGGAAATAAGTGCTCCTCTTGAATTTCAATTCCCCAAACTCTTGTCTTTTCTCCTCAGTAAGATTATGTGGAATATTCTGTGGTTATGGACACAAACGCCTACTTCAAACCGTGCAGTTACTGGAATTCATGCCTAAACTGCATATTTGCATCTACCCTTCACACAAAAACAAGCATTCGTGCATACAAAGACACAATAACATAGACATAGACAGTTGAATGTATTAGAATTTCCATAAGGGCCACTTTTATTTTCAACATCTATAACTGAGGGATTTTTTCACTAATAATATGTCTCAATTCTATTCTATTATTCTATTCTATTCTATTCTATTCTATTCATTATTGAGTCAGTTCAGAGCTCTTAAAATCATTGATAAAACACACAACTTTATGCAACATGCTTACCATGTACATGATAAAAGGGACATGGTCTAAATACAGTTGCGGAAAAAATTATTAGACCATCAAAAGTCATCAAAATCAATGGTTATGCAATTGAGTACTATCTCCTGTGTGTATTATGTGACTAAAACAGACAGAAAAGAAAACATGGAACGTCTAAAAGCACTGTTTTTGTCAGTACAATGCCATAGCTATTGATGTAAGAACTGAAGTGATTTTGGTTATTATCAAAAAAACATGAAAAATTACTAAATATCAGCTTTAAATTAAACTCCGATAAGCTATTTTGTTGTTATCATATATTTGTCCAAATAAATGTGTCTTTAGTTGTACCAGGCATTAAAATAAACAAGAAACTGAAGAAAACAAGGGGTGGTCTAATAATTTTTCCACAACTGTACAAATGATGCTGTTTTGTATTATGTATTTACATTTTTACTTATCATGGTTATGCATCGCCCTGTCTTGGATGGTTTGTTGCCAGAGTGGTTATGTAAAAACTGTTCTACCAATATGCACCAAAGTTGGAGGAAGAGTAGGACATGAGCTGAGGATGAAGTCAATAATTTGGGGAAAACTTTCAATAGAGGTCTTAACGGCAAACAGTGAAGGGGAATGTGTCCACATATCTTCCAGTCAGACTAACCTATGGAAAAGAAAAGCTGTGGATTCGACAAAGTTCTTTCATATTTTCTTCTATGTTTAAATGGGGTGTTGATTGGATAACAGCACTGCGGGTCCTTGGTGGGAATATGTGCTCTACTTAGTTGCTTTCTTGTTTGCTTGCATGCCCTCCAGGAAAAATGTTCACTTTTTCAATCCCCCTTTAGTGGATTATGACAAGTAATGGAAAAAGCCATGAACGATTACCATGACAGAACACTACACACGTACACACTGATGTTCTAAGTGTCTTCAACCGACATTCTTTCTCAGGGCTGTTTTTTGACATTCAGTACTGTCAAAGGTCTGAGGCCACCTTTAGATTAGCTGTTTTTGCAGGGTTGACTTGAACATGCATATTTATTTGTAATTTTCTTTTCTTCAGATACAACAAGAAAATCCAGGAAATATGTGCACAGCCTTAAAAGATGCACAAAACTGAACTAAATGGGCTTTAAAGGTTTAAGTAACTATTTAGTTTGACCCCTGAACTCATGACAAGAACCAGCACAAACAGTCAGAAACATCTGACGTGTTGAATGAAAGCTGGTATAAAACAAAAATTAATGTAATAAATCTCATAATGTCTGAAGAGAAGGGTTAATCCACTGGTTCCCAACCTTTTTTGCCTCGTGACCTCAGTTTAACATCACAAATTTCTGGCGACCCAGACATTCAAAATGGAGAAATGTTTTTGCTGAAATTAATTTGTTCTTTATCATGTAATAGTTTGCTATACTTGTTTCAAATAAATGTTAATTTTAGATGACATTTAGTCTATATAATGTATATTATTATGGACGGAGGCAGAAAAGCCAGGTGTAGATTACTGCACAAACCGAGAATTTGATTTTCCTTGGTCAGGATATGTACAGTCAGTCCAGCTTGGATTTACAAGGCTGACAATTAATACTGAACAAACAAGAACTCAAACTATGAATTATGAAAGAGCTGCAGCATCTGAAACTGACCACAATGAACATTTGAACGATAAACAGTACCACAGTGCTTCAGTTTCAGCTTCACAGTTTGTCATGTGTTTTATGGATTGGGATTGTCTCTGGCAACTTACTAGATATTTTTCATTAGTAAGTTTTTATTTTTTTTATTTTTATCAATTACTAGAAATTTCAGGCGACCCCATTTGAATTTCAGGCGACCCCATGTGGGGTCCTGACCCCAAGGTTGAAAAACACTGGGTTAAAGACATGTTAGGTGCAAAAGGAGGTCCCAATAAATACAGCCACTTTGGTTATAGAAGCAGTTTTTACCTGAAACTTTAGTTTTTATTGCTGTACATACTTTACATTTATCAGACTGGATCATTGGATACAAGAATGCATATGTGTGATCATTAGGACGTTACTAAACCAACATTGGTCTAAGACTTTTTCTCTGTACTGTAAATGGTTTCTGCTCTGTTTAAACCTGTCCCTTACAGTGAACATCTAGACACAATGTCATCAGTGTAACCTGGGTTCATTGGGTCTTTTAACACCATACACCCTCTCCCTGGTGACCTGGTCAGGGGTGATCAGTCCCCGACTTGGTTGCTTTTGTGGGCCACAGGTCACAACTTTTAATCCACAGCCATCTCAGTGCCTTCTCAGCAATATCAGTGATGTTCCTGATGGCTTTCTTGCAGCACAGTCCCCTGATCCCTGCAGCTTCAGGGCCTTACAGAGCAACTAACCACAAATCCTCAGCAACTGACCTCACTGGTTAAGCATTGAGTTTTCATCCCCTGCTTACGCATTCGCTTGCGAGTTCCTGTTGTACTTAAAATGACCACAAAGGAATTTTAGAACTCCCTTTATCTCAAGCATCACAGCTGAATGGGTAACTCTGATCAGGGCTAGGTTTAGACAGTAACAGTCTGAACCGAAAGCAAAAGTGCACTGCGTTCTCACTTTTAATTCCGTATTTAGATGTGTCTTTTGGGGAAAAAATCTGCATGCAGACAGACACGCAAATATGTGTGTGAAATTTCCTATTTATCGATGTAGTATGCACGCCAGGGTCTGATCCACAGCTGTCTGGTTTGCTTCCACTGTATTGGTGCATCAATAATTTGCTGAAGGTGGTTCATGCACCTTCTCTGCTCTCTACTACCCTCTGTAAAGATTCGTGACAATTGCTGAAATGACTCTCGGATGTAAATTAGAGCAGCCTGGACAACTTGAAGGTCCGTCACAGGGAAATAATCTGACATGTTGTTTTCCTGTACTGGCACGTGTCTGTGATGTAAACTCTACGCAACGAGAAAACACCCTTTAGACGGTGACGCAAGAGCGGAGCATTTTTAAGATTTTCACTTTTTTGCATTTTCAACTCCACAAAACACCACTGCTGTCTAAACGAAAGGCACATCTGATAAAATATTTTGTTTTCACCCATGTCAACTGGGTCTAAATCTAGTCTCAACCCTCACAAATGAGGACCAGCTAAAATATCCTCACCAGTATAGAAAAATACTAAAGTTTGTCAAAGATGTATACATAGGCATGCACCCAGCAGCGTCCCAGTGTTTCCAGTGCACACCTCATTTTTTCAGTCTGCAGAGGAAGACACCGAGTCAGTGACAGTGAGAGAGGAATCTCTTTCTGTCACTATGCAGGTGTCACAGGTGCTTAGAGATAAAGGTTCTCTGCTGTAGGGCTGATATCCTCACACACTCCTGCTCATAATACTCACTCTGCAACCCAGAGGAAACAGAAATGGAAGAATAATGGTATAGGACTTACAGGGCAGTGACTGTGGCACGAAGTCAGGTCAGTAAAGCCATAAACACTCCCTCTCTCTCCTTTTACTGCTTATCATTGTGGCATCCTCTAACTTATAAAGTGTGTCTCACTCGGAGTGGGAATACAACAAATCGAAGGGTTTCACACACTTCATTTGAGATGGAAAAGCTGAATCTTCAGTAATAACTAAAAACAGTTAAATGTGCTTCATATGTGCTGATTCAACCTGTGTGGAGTCTGATATGTAAGTATTTACTCTTAATATGGAATTGCATAATAATTGTTACTGATTCTATTTTTAGGGTATTATTTTTAAGGTTTATTTGTGTAATTTAAAGCAATATTATCGATGAAAAGCTGAAAGTAGTATTTCTCTTATGTTAAAGACACGGTTGAATAGAATAGAATAGATCTTTATTATCACTAGTTGCTCTTCCTTTGACCCTCAAATTGCATGAGTATAACTTGTGCATAAAAATTTGTCTAATGGAAAAATGACATTTTTGCCAAAACTCTGTTTTCGATTAAAAGTTTTAGCACTGGCAAGAGGTGGTTTTTCGGGTGTAGCGCAAATGGTATATTATGCAAAACTGTAATAGAAAGATCTTTTTCCGCAACTAGAGTCATGTGAATTAAAAAATAAAACGGATGTTGACGGATGTTATGAAAAGCAAAGAAGAAGAGTTTTTAAAAGAAACATGGTGCGGTATGTGTGGACACACCAGGGAACTGAATCATTTTTTTTTCCAATTTAGTACGGGATAGAGGGATAATATATAATAATAATGAATACATCTGTAAATCAACATGATATTTTCATTCGTCGCCATGTTTATGGAATGACTTCTCATGTCATCTCACAAAAAAAAACAACAAATCATTGTATTTATGATTTAATGAAAAAAACAACATTACGCACTTCTGTTTTTTCGACATTTAGTAAATATCGGAGAATGTTGAGAAAATGTAGGAATGTGCAGTGTGTGTGTGTATATATATACACACATACACAAAAGCTAACTCTATTCTACGGATGAGAAGTATGTACAACAAATTGGATATATATTGGTAGCAAGGTGCATATGTTGTGTTAAAACCAGTCTATCTACAGTAGTAGACCAACACTACTATAAAGCTTATAATAATTTACTGTATCAAACTTACTCTCAGGAGACAAACAAATTATTTTCAAGCTGCCTTCCCCAAAACTTAAGGTCAGAAGTAAAGATGAAAAATATGAAATAAAAAGCTTTTTTCCATTGCTGCTCCAACCCTCTGGAACTCCCTCCCACCTTCTATCCGACACTGCTCTGACCTCAACACTTTTAAATCCCTTTTAAAAACTCATTTATTTAAGATTGCTTTTAATGTTTAATTTTAATGTTTAATTGTTTTATTTGTATACCTGCCTTTTGCCCCTGCTTTTTATCTGTTTTTAATGCGTTTGATTTCTGTTTTTATCTGCTCTATGTAAAGTGTCTTTGAGTTCTATGAAAAGCGCTATACAAATAAAATGCATTCTATATAATATAATAATAATAATAATAATAATAATAATAAAGGAGGCAGAAATTACCATAAAGATTTTTTAAAAAGTAAAGTAATTAGAATATTATATTATTATATTATCTAGCATAAATTATTGCCACAGACCAGAGTATTTATGGCTTAGGTTAATTCTCAATGGCAGTCCATAGCTGGGCTTTTGCGGTACATAAAACACGAAAACTGTGCAAAATACATATATAATGCTAGTTAAGTTACAAAAGAGAGAGGAGCCTGGTTATGTATTCATTTATGGATGAATTTTAGATCAGCGAATTTAATGAACTGTTCAGATCTTAACAAGAACATGACGATGATGATGTGATCTTATTAACTTCCTGTCCAAAATTTTAATTACTCAACTTTATATCATCATAAGAGGCTTGATTGTAGTGGATGCACAACACAATAACCAAAATGTCAGAATATCATATCATGCATGAAACTATTTGCAGTGTGAAATAGTAGACAATCTCAAATAATTCTAAATGGGTTTAAGTTTGCTTTTGCACCTTTGCACACCATCTTAGATTGGAGTTTAATATAAGGAGAGGATATTCATGTGAAAGTTTCCTTATTTGGATGAAAACTAACTTGTCTAATGTGTTATTTGAAACTGAACCCTATGCAAGGACACTGCTGGATGTATTACAGCAAAATATAGTGAAGGAAAAGCAAAAATGGAGATGGTCTGGACACATGTTTACATTACCCAACAAAATAATGAGGAAAATACTGAAGGCAGGCCCCATAACTGGGGAAAAAAATGTAAGGGTATGAATGGCGAGATCTGCACCTATTGATTAAAAGAAGGAAATGTCCACTAACAGTAACCTATACTTTGTAACAGGCTGAGGAAGGAAGAGGAATTACCATAACACACATCAGAATTGCTAAAGGTTCTCTTTCTTCACTTTCCTGTGTCATTTTCTCTAATTTCCTTCTTTCCTAATACCCCACTCTACCACGCTTATTGTTATCTAAGTTGTCTCTTCCTCTTTTTGTCTGGTTCACGCTTACTCAGTCATGCCTTGTTTACATGTCATCCCTTTAATTTGCTTGTTCCTTCTGCCTCCTTTAATTTACCTTGTCTTTTTTTTCTATTCTGTTTTTTTTTCTGCACATATCCTTGTTCTTCCCCTTGTTTGTCTTCTTTCAGTCTGCCTTTTTCTCCTCAATATAAACTTCAGTCAGATTATTCAGACCTTTATGGATTATTCCAAAGGATGTGTGGAAGGAACAGTGTAGCTGAAATGACTATATCCAGTGAATATCAGTCCCTCTTATATTCATTACATTCATGCAGTTGTGAAATAAAAGCATTTTAATGAATAATTTAAAAAAAAAACCTGTGATTTAACCTGCATGACTCATAATACCAAATGGATAGCTGTAAACATTCTATGAATATTCCTTTATTCATACATTATGCAGCTTTAAAATGCATACAGCAAATACCATATTGAGTCCACCCTCACGTTTGAGCATTCACATACTGTATGTATAAGGAAAAGAAAACAAGGTGCATAAAACACATTCAATTGTGGAGAAGAAATACATACATACATGCATACAGACAGACCGACTGCATGCTGTCATACATGTTCGCACATACAGTAGAATGTAAGGAATAACTTAAGCTCCGTGTGCATCCTTTATGTAATTACAAGAGACTGAACATTGCTCTGTAACATGGATTGTGATGTGTGGAACAAAACTGGAGGCTTTTAAGAAGCCGAACACTGAAGCGCAGTGAACATGATGACATGAGATCCAAACCCTCTGGGGAATACATGTGTCCTTGTACGCTATACACAGAAGGAAGGCTGTAGATGAACAGACGGATGCTGTGTGCGTATGTTTTTGTCTGCGTCTCCGCCTTTGTCTGCCTCAGATGTGGGTATACACATGCACATATATCTCTATATCTATGTATATATATATATATATATATATACAGTGTAGTGTACATTCAGGAGCATACTGTATGTGGGCAGGTTGTTGTTTAATTAAAATAATAAAAGACATTACTGATGTGTGAAAGCATTTTATGGTTCTGCATTTACGTGTTAGTTCGAAGAAAGACAAGGACAATATTGTAAATTAAATGATGGTGATAGATGAGCACATCTTACATAACCCAGTTTGGGCTGGTTTTCCCTGAAGACTAAGACAATCATGATATTAAAAACCTGTTTGCTCTTTCAGTCCCTTGTTGTATAAGTGAGTCAGACGGTGTCTTGTAGCCTCCAGCATTCAGAGCACCACTAAAATACAACACCATCCTCCAAGTCTACACTGGCTTTTATAGAAGCGTGCCTCATTCCTGCTCAAGACGAGCAGGAATGAGGCACTTCTTTTGAATCTTTTGAACGGCTCTTTGAAATGAACGATGGGAACCGAGTCTTTGTAAAGAGCCGTTCTTTTTTTTTTTTTTTAAGGAGGGAGTGTGCGATTACCTGTCAATTTAGCATCACTGGGGAGGCATTGGGCAAGAGGAGGATGTTCGAGCAGAAAAAAAAAGAGTGCTTATGCACTGCGCATGTTTCATGGCAAGAAGTTAGCAAAAAACAACAGTTTGAAGCATGAGGTGGTGAGCATACTCGAGGAGGCGGAGCTGAAAGACTGGTCGAAACCGGAGAAAAGTTCGAGAGTGAGTGAGTGACCACCTGTGAAAATGTTTTATTTTCTTCTTCATTTTTAGTCTACAGACTAGTCCACATAACTGTGAAGTTTTTGGTCAAATTCCAGCATTTGCCTAATGTCACCTCTCATGTCATGTATTGAGCACACACATTTTAACTAACTATTCATTTTTACAGTAAGATATTACTGCCGCGCCAATAAAACACCTTTAAAATCTAATGTCAATCATCACATGTAGCCTGTTTAGTCATTAAAACACTGGTGTTTCAAAATAATGCAAAAAACCAAAAAAGAGCCAGTCTTTTGAACGGCTCTTTTCAGTGAACGGCTCCTGATTGAACGGCTCCCTTCAAAGAGCCAAAAGTCCCATCACTAATAGGCAGACAGTACTTAAGTGATTGGGAGTCCTTAGACATCACATTATTGCAAACAATGAAAATGAACTCAATTCTAGCTTGACTGCAGAGCAATCTACAGAGCCTAATGCTTGCTCTGAGGCAGGATGTAAATTATGCACAAATCTGGCTTGGCACGTTTAATAATAGATTTAACCCTTACAGTTAAGTAAAGTCTAGCCATGAGTAAGGTTTAGGTTACCCAAATACAGAGAAACTGTTGTGTCCTTTTCCCTTTTCTTGATGTACCAGTATGATCCAATATTTGCGAGTGCTGTGCAGAACATTCCACTGGGGACAATGTGGGAGGGGAAGCCTCAGAGCAGTTTCCATGTTTTGACTGACAGGACCATTTACAGCTCTGAAACACAGGGAAGGACTGGTTTTATTTGGCATGTTTTCACAATAAAGCAATCCACAATTTCTCTTTTACATACCCCAGTTTTTCAAATTACACAGTAAATCACATTTTCACATCCTTTTCCTTTTTGTGTTAATCTTTTCTGTCCAGTCTGCAGCATGAAAAACATTCCGCTTATAGAAAGAGAGAGTTTGTGCATGTGAAAATCCAGGTAGGCACCGCATGAATACCTATTGTGTTTATTACAATACGGCACAGCCAAACAATGGCTGTTTGTGTGGCTCAATGGGGTCCTGATAAATAATCTACATCCTTGTTACAACCTATTACTGCTAGCAACAAAAGCACACTTTGCAACAAACTACAACCAATTTGGCCTAAACTGAGACTATAATCTTTTCCCCTATGTGAGGGCTGTCCCTTAGGTAATTCCTGCTCCAATACCACCCCCCTTGCCTGGTCACATTTATGGACTACCAATTAAATCCTTGAACCCAGTTTTCGCAGTGATGTATATTGTGATAATGTGAAACAAGGCTGCAACTGAATTTACTTCCTATTCTCTGGTCTTCTCAATCAGTTAGTGGGTTTTACTACTTTTACCCCCAAAGGGGAGGCAAGTGGTATTGTTTTTGGTTCAGTTTGTTTGTTTCTTTGATTGTTAACACTCTAGCAGCAGAACTATTTGTTGAAATCATACCAAATTGGGTTTATAGATTGCCAGTGACCCAGAATAGATATGATTATATTTTGGGAAAAGTAGGTGAAAGTTAAAAATGTTTTTAATGAATTTTTAAAATCTTTTTTCCCCCATTTACTTATAATGGGTGAATTTTCAAATGTCTTTAGCAGCAAAACTATTGGTTGAATTCTTATCAAATTTGGTTTATAGATTGCCAGTGATGCAGAATGGATCCCATTGCATTTTGGGAACAGTAGGTCAAAGTTAACATTTTTTATGAATTTTTAAAATCTTCTCATTCAGTTTGTTTCTTTGTTAACACTCTAGCAGCAAAACTATTATGTTGTTGAATTCATACCAAATTTGGTTTATAGATTGCCTGTGATCCAGAATCGATGTCATTACGTTTTGGGAAAAGTAGCTTAAAGTTTCAATTTTTCATGAATTTTTAAAATCCCCCCCCCCCCCATTACTTATAATGGGCAAAATGTCACATGTCTGTAGTAACAAAACTATTGGTTGAATTCATACCAAATTAACTTTATAGATTGCCAATGATGCAGAATGGATCTCATTACATTTTGGGAGCAGTAGGTCAAAGTTAACATTTTTTATGAATTTTTAAAATCTTCTAATTTACTTGTAATGGGTACATTTGTGTGAGGGACGGGGTTGTTGTACCTGACACCACTTGTTTTGTTTTGACTGTTTAATATGATGCTTGTGTGTGTGTGTGTGTGGTGTGTGTGGTGTGTGTGTGTGGTGTGTGTGTGTGTGTGTGGTGTGTGTGTGTGTGTGTGATGTTGAGTGCTGGTCTACTTCTAAAAATGTCCTAAACTCACCAACAGAGCCAGAAAGTAGATCCAGCTATTTATGACAGATAAGGCTGGCTGTGAGGAGCCTGATCTGCTCAAATCCTTTATTTGCTTTGGTTGGAAATCTATTTAAAAAAAAAAAAACAAAAACAACAAAAAAACTGGTCGCCTACTTGAACATGCAGAGGCTGCCAACGTTTAAAGTGGTATTATTGATGAAAAGCTGCACTAGGAATGTAGCAGTCCTCTCAATTTAAAGACACGTTAGGTCAATTCTGTCTGAAGCAGATCGACACTACTATAAATGTTACTGTCTATGTAAGTTATTATATAAAACTTACTGTCAGGAGACTACAAACAAATTGTTTTAAAGCTGTTTTTCATAAAGCTAAGGGTTAGAACCCAAGATGGAGCTGTGTGGACTGGGTTGCTTTCAGAGTAAAAATAAAGAAGAGTAGAGTGTTCTCTGTAATATAAATGTTGACACCAAAGTACAGGAGAGACCTCAGTTGTAAAAGATGGAATAAAAGGGACATGAAAGATGCAACAACATAACAAAAAAATGTAAGATGAAAATAACAGAAAGGACAAAAATGAAGGAAAAAACACAAGATGAAAATACCATGAAAGATAAAGCATACACATATGATTTATTTAAACTTGGGTGAAAATACACACCATTTATTATTTGGGTCTTGTAGTGGCCTTCCTTCTGTATGTCCCAAAAACTATGTATGAGCTGTAGGCATGAGACTCAGCTTTACTGACATTCAAACCATGTGATATGATGAGAACAAAACACAGTTCCCCAGGTCTTGGTGTATGCAGCCTATTTAGGATTAAAAGGATACATTTTAATTAGAAATAGAAAAGAACTAAAACAGAATAGAATAAAAAGTACTCTAGTTGCTCAGGAGTCTTCCCACAGACCCTGAAAACAGCTGTTATTAAGCCGCTCCTAAAAAAGAACACTCTAGAAAAGACCTCAATGAACAACTACAGGCCGATATCAAATCTTCCTTTTTGAGGTAAAATCATTGAAAAGGCTGTGTCCCAACAGCTGAATTACCTTCTTAACAGTCAACAGCTGCTTTAACGTCTTTCAGTCAGGTTTTAGACACATCACAGCACTGAGACAGCTCTGCTCAAAGTATTTAATGACATTCGCTTAAACACAGATCATGGCAGATCTTCAGTTTTAGTGTTACTGGACCTCAGTGCTGCATTCGACACAGTCGACCATGATATATTACTTGATCGACTGGAAAATTGGTGTGGGACTATCTGGCACAGTTCTTGATTGGTTTGCATCCTACTTAAAGGGCAGGGATTATTTTGTGTCAATAGCTAACTTTAAATCTGAGCAGACCAAAATTACATGTGGAGTCCCCCAAGGCTCCATCCTGGGGCCCCTTCTGTTCAACATCTACATGCTTCCACTGGCTCAGATCATAGAAAAAACAAAATAGATTACCATAACTATGCAGATGACACACAGCTCTACATTTCAATGTCCCCAGGTGACCATAGCCCCATACAAGCACTGGGTAAATGTATGGAGCAAATATCTGAATGGATGGGTCATAACTTTCTTCAGTTAAACAGAGAAAAAACTGAGGTAGTTGTTTTTGGACCCAAGGAGGAGCGTCTTAAAATCAGCATGCAGCTCCAGTCACTTCAGTTAAAAACCTCAGACCAGGCCAGGAATTTGGGTGTTGTCATGGATTCAGACCTGAATTTTAAAAACCACATACAAACAATTACAAAGTCAGCTTACTATCACCTCAAGAACATTTCTAGGATTAAAGGACTGATGTCGCAGCAGGACCTTGAAAAACTTGTCCATGCATTTATCTTTAGTCGAGTTGACTACTGTAACAGTATCTTCTCTGGTCTGCCTAAAAAGTCTATCAGACGACTGCAACTGATCCAGAATGCTGCTGCTCGAGTCCTCACTAAGACCAAGAGAGTGGACCACATCAGCCCAGTTCTGAGGTCTCTACACTGGCTCCGTGTCTCTCAGAGAATAGACTTCAAAATTTTCTTACTATCATATAAAGCACTGAATGGTTTAGGCCCAAATCCATCAGAGACCTTCTAGTCCAGTATGAACCATCCAGACCACTCAGGTCATCTGGTGCAGGTCTGCTCTGTGTTCCCAAAGTCAGAACTAAACATGGAGAATCAGCGTTCAGTTTCTATACTCCATATATCTGGAACAAACTACCAGAAAATATCAGGTCTGCTGAGAGTCTGAGTTCTTTTAAGTCAAGGTTAAAGACTCACCTGTTCACTGCTGCCTTTGACTAAAAGGCTTTTGACTTTTAAAATTTTATATTCTCTTTGAAACTCTGCACTGCAACTCTTACTTTAATATGTGTGTGTTTTTATTTTTATTTTATTTTATTCTATTTTATTTTTTATTTCATGTGTTGTTTTGCTGTTTTTAATCACCTTTTACATGTTTCTTTTATAATGTTTTAAATGTGTTTCTTTTTGTTTCTTTTATTTCAATGTCCTGTGTGAAGCACCTTGAATTGCCTTATTGCTGAAATGTGCTAAACAGATAAACTTGCCTTACCATAAAATCCTTTGAAACACACTAAAAACAAGAAAAGCACGCAGAGAGCGCAGACTTCCGCCGCCAAGACAGATCTGTGCCCCCCCCCCCCCCATCACCACCAAAATTTAATCATTTCTTCCTTGTGCCTGTATCAACATTTCCTGAAAATTTCATGAAAATCCGTCCATAACTTTTTGACTTATCCTGCTAACAAACAAAGATGCAAACAAACATGCAAACACACAAAGCAAAGCAATTGCAATACCTCCTGGTGGAGGTAATAACCTTTGAGTATGTACAGCATTGCACAATGTACAGTGACAGCTTAAGGTGGTGGTGTAATAGTGCATGTAAACATTAGTAACTACAGTTCACTGGTGGAAATAAAGTGACAAGTGATTGTTTAGTGAAGCAGCAACAAGGCATGTTATTAACCCTTTATCGGGCAAGTGATTATTTTTGGTCATTTCTGCACACATTAAAGACAGTGACAGCAATAGTTCCAGTGAGGACAGTGAGTCAACAATCTCAGGTCCAATGTGGTCTCCAGGGTCTGTAAGGTCCACCTCTGCATGAACAGTGAGTGTACCTGCTTTGTTAGGTACAATGAAGTAATGGTACTAATGTAAGGAATGATGTTCAAAGGGATAATGTGGATGTGGACAGGGGTCTGGATCAGCACTTACGTTGGTCTAATGTTAGAAAAGTGATGTTCTAATGTTCTAAAATACATGTTCCTTTCACATTGCATGTGTTTTTACTGTATTTTTTTATACATACTTCTTGGATATTCATTGTTTTGTTTTGTTTTGTCACTTATGGGAAATTAACCAAATATATGATAACTTCACTGACCTTCATTTTCTACATGAAAATTTAAAAAAAAAAAAATCCCACAAGTAATAAAGTTTTGTTATGTCCTTGCGATAACACACTAAGGTTGAAATTTTGAATTTCAGAGTATTTCAATGAGTGGCCGTAAAGGGTTAAGGTGCAAAGTGCTCAGTGTATGGGGGGTTGAGCAGTTCAGCAGTCTGACTGCATCCTGGTAGAAGCTGTTCTTCAGTCTGGATGTTTTTGCCCAGATGCAGTGCAGTCTCCTGCCAGAGTCCAGAGGGGTGAACAGTTTGTGTGCAGGGTGGGTGGGCTCTTGGAGGATGCAGGTGGCCCTCTGCCTGCAATCTCGTGGTGTAAATGTCCCTGATGGATGGTAAGCTTCAGCCCTCGTCCTCTGTGCAGACTTTCCCCTGATGCATTTATCTAACTCATTACTAATATTATTATCATATTTGGCTCTTACACATCTTGAAGTGAAACACTTGGAGACCACTGTCTTAAAGTCTCAACCAAACTTTGAACAGTAAAGGATCACTCTGTCTATGGTGAGACTTGATATTTGCAGTTTGCAGACATTCACTAGTTGCCTCAACCGTCAGTATCATTCTGGATCACAGATGCTGTGAAGGATGGGTTGATAAACTACAACAGGGAACCACACCTATTGTTTGTTGCCTTGTGTTTCTTCCCCTTGCATACCTGTGCTGTGTACTGTTTTAGGCTGAGAGAGTTTTGAGCTCAGATAGTTTGGACTCGGCTTGACATTTGCTGCAGTGACTTATTATGATTAGAGACATTTATCACTGGTAAGTTCATTGCCCATATTACATTGCAGACCCATACACAAGTGTTGGATTACATAATTACTTACTTGCTAGCTGACACTAATTGCTGTTCTTCTTTAGAAGGAAAAAGCAAAACTATCAATGACCGTCCCTGTGCAGCAGGTCCTGTGAAACTCCCTGCAGCATAGGAGGTGTTTCTGTTTGCACCACTGAGCAGCCTAATCACAAATGTTGCCAATCCGTCTCCTCATACTGTGCCATTCTTTACTGTCCCAGCTACTGGTGGTGGCATCTAGTTCAAACAGGTTTAGCAGCAGCAACACTTTGTTTCATTGTGTTGCATTGATGAGAACACTGGCTCTAATTCTACTCAACCAAAAACACCAACACTGGTGTTAGTGTTTAAGGGTGTTAAAACAGTAGACTGTGTCCTGTTTGTGATGAGATGGACAGAACTGGCCTGGAGAAACATTAAAAGGAGACAAACCATAGAAGAGGGAGGTTGGGATATGAAACCCTGTGGATGTGAACAAAGGAGACTGGTGTTTGTGCCGAAAGAAAAAGATATTTGTTTTAAACGGTGTGTTTCAGTGTGTGTTTGTTTTTTAAAGCTTAATGATCTTCCAACTGTAAGTAGTGCTGCCGCGATTAGTCGACTTATTAGACGTAATCCACCATGAAAATTAGTTGATGGCAATTTTTGGAGATGACACATCATTTTACTATTGACCGCCTATTTATTTTGGCTGTGGCACCTGGGGAACTCTTTCTCTCTCTCTCAGGCTCCAATTCCATCATGGAGTCCCCATGATGAGAGAGAGAGAGAGAGAGAAAGGGAGAGAGAGACAGGGGGAGGGAGAGAGAGAGAAAAAAAAGAGGGGGGGGGGGGGGGGGGGGAGGGGAGAGAGAGAGAGAGAGAGATAAACCCCTGTCTTATAAGTATCTTAAGTTTCATTCCCCCAGCTCTTACTGTTCAGCAGTGTAAAAGGCCCAAATGACAAAAATACATACTTGGCAAAATATCTTCATTAGTGTGGACGGGGCATAAGACAGACACTGTACAGACTCATGTGTTGTTTTGTTTTGCACAGCTCTTGTTGCTATTGTTGTTGCAGAACTAATCTGCTACAACTGGTAGCAGTTTTACAATGATATTTTAAAAAAAGCATTTTTTTCCATATCTGTGTGTAAGTATTGTGCATATTATGTACATTTGATACAGCACACAGAGAAATAAGGCTGATCATTATTGATCATGTATTTTCCATTACTCTCAACATTTATCCTTTTATTTGATAGCAAAGACACAGTTGTCCACTAAAAGTGTGTGATAGTATGAAGAGCTATAAACACTTTAAACTTTTTACAAAAGAGCAGCATATTTTACAGATGGAAACTCCTGCTCAGTTTGCTTTGCAGTCAGACCAAGAGAATACCACAGACGGGAAGAAATACCGGCACTTTTCCTAAGCATTAGTTTAAGGCTAATTTTAAAATTTAGAGTCACATTGTGGATAGAACTGTAGTACGTGGATGTTGAAGCTAATTCAGTTCAGTTCATCTTTCTCAGTCCAGTTATTAGTCCAGTGGTGTTCAAAGACTTCTGCAGGACTGTAAAATGTGTCTCTTGTGAAGTTGCTTTCATACACATTGTGCAGGTCACCAAAGTGTCATTAATCAGAATTAACACATAGCTCTAACTCACTATTAAGACCTTCTTCTACAGGATACAGACTGATAGAAGTAAAGTCTTTTTATCTGCACAGTTTCCATTCAAACTATTCTGCATCTGACTTATAATCTTACACAGCATCAATCTTTACCTTGCGACTCGGAAAAAAGGTGTTTCATCGTCAGTCCATAGACATTCAAATACTTCCACATAAACTAAAAGATTTGCTATTTCACAGCTGGATTTTTATCTGATGTTAGATCTAGATCCTCTGTAGAAAATTCAGTTTTTAATACAAATTCATCCTCAAAATGTTTCTCACATACATGCAGTTTTATAATAAATGCGTTTATGGTATTGCCCATATTCCAAATTGATTGAAAATAAAAATGGAATATGAGGAGAACTTGAGTAATTAGGTCAAATTGAGTTGGAGTTAACCTAGTTGAAATAAATGAATGTAATCCAGTTTTACAAAGGTCCAAAGGTGCATCCAGACACGCTGTCATAATTTAACAATAATAATAATAATACTTCCCATTTGTCCTCTCCGATGACCCCTACTGTATATTCAAACAAATGATCCCTCCTCTGATTAAGACAAAGAGATGTGTGAATATTCCTTAAAGATAAGAGAGCCACTGGGGGAGCATATTCTCACACATTTCTTGGGGTAATTGGGCTGTCAGAGCCAAAGTGAGGCTCCTTATGACCTATAATGGCCATGTTTACCAATACTTTGACCTTGTGCACTAGCAGTGATGAAAGAGGCTAATTTCTATGGTGCGGGAGGCCACTATGATGCATGGCATCATTTTACCCCACTCTGAGATGCTCTTGGGACATTCTGTGTATTGCTAAAGGTCAATTCAGAAAGGTCACACACCGATAGAATACACAAATATCCATAAATATCACATATCAGAGAGATCTTATTATTCTGGGCAGAAAAAAAGCATATATGCTACTTAAAGCATCCAAATAATAAGATAAAAGCTAGTGTCTATATGCATGTATTTGCCTTTTTTCAGATATAATTTGATGAAGTTATGCATATATATCCACTGTTATGTTTACCCATCCACTTTCTTGCAAACTTTTTGCATCCTTACCATATGCTCTTGTCGATCTAATGACACCAGCGTTCTGTAGGTAAAACTCATTATCTCAGAGCTTGAAGCCCAGCAAAACCTCAGCAATTCATCTATATTTTCCTGCTTCACACCAGCTGCTCTCAGCCAAACAGTCAACACACCTTGTGGGCACAGGTCAGATTTTGCATGTGTTAGCATGATTAAAAGCGTATGTGAGAAAATGTATTTTATTTTCCCTTAATTCGCCATAAAAGGAGAATGCGTGCATAATTGGTGGCATAATTAGACAGTATTAGCAAGACTCCCCTAGGAGAGAGAGATGAGGAGATGGAGGTGGAGATCAAGACATAGATAGAGGAAATACGGAAGACACAACAGGGTTTCCATTCCCCTCAGAAATGCGCAAAATGTAAATTGTGCAACAGAAAACTGATAATGGAAACACTGAAATGTCGCAAAAACTGTCAAAGATCGCAAAAAAGCTTTTACGCCCTCAAGAAGTGGTTTTTAAGACGTTTCAATATAGAAGTACAGCGCAAAAGTGTATGGAAACACATTTTGGTCATTTTCACCTATCTGTGCACGGTGGTTTTGTTCAGACCAAACATCTCCCCTATGACCCTGGACTCAGAACAGGTGGTTCTAGTTTATTCAGACCAATAGACACTGGCTTTAGTGGAGAAACTGCTTCCAGAGGGCAGGACAAGTCTGGGGACACCAGAGGTTCAAGAACATCCCACTGTTCGGAAATTCTGGATCCACAACTCGGTGGTGAATTCCTGATGTATAATGGGCTCTATGCACAGCCCCACTACTTCCTGAACTTCAGGTGGCTCTTTCATTTCCTGTCTTTCATTATTGGACACACTGATTAATCCAGGTGTCCCTAATTAATCAATAGTCACAACAAGAAGTAGCAGACACACCTGGATTAATCAGTGTGTCCAATAATGAAAGACAGGAAATAAAAGAGCCACCTGAAGTTCAGGAAGTAGTGGGGCTGTGCATAGAGCCCATTCTGTCCCATAAATCCATTCTGCGTGGACACTGTCATAAATACGGACTTTGCCTTGGGACGATTACACATTCCCTTCTTCTTTAGTTGAAGACAGTCAGTGTAATAGCAGTAGATGAACAGACACTACAGTGGCAACACCATGGACGTTTGGCATCAAACTCAGTGCAAACATCTTCCTTAAACCAGCGTCTTGTGAGAACTATACAGTATTTTATGAGAATCACGCATCAGAAGCCAAACACTCCTTAATGGAAACACCGACAAGTAGCAGTTGTACTTTGTCAGAATTGTAGAAATATCGCTTTTATTTTGTGGAAATCTGTAAGCGACCCCTGTGACCCTAGTGAGGATAAAGCTGGTTCAGAAAATGAATGAATGTAATGGAAACTCAGCTACTGATACAAAAGACAAAAGGGAGTATGAACTAGAAACTGCTGAATTTTTACTCTAGAGACAGCAAGGATGCTGAATAACCACAGATACTGTATTTGTGTGTTCATTCTATTTTGCTGTTACAAAACAGAGACAGCTCAGGCCAAATGTGTGGAAAACATTTGCACATTGGCGTGCTTGTGGGTGTACTGTATGTGCATGTATGTGGAGTGTGTGAGCATATGTTTGATCCTCTTGGCTCCTGACATCAGTCTGTGAATTTGAGTGGGATGAGAGCTGCTCTATTTTGGGTGTCTGGTGTCATGTCCGTCTGTCAGGAGTGGGAGAGAGACGCCGTGATATAACAGAGAGTGAGGGAAGCTGAGAAAGCTCACAAGCTCATTTGCAGGTAACAGATGCTGATGTTGAAATATTGTCCTGATGCAGATGAAGGAAAGAGGGAAAGAAAGATACTATGAAGTGTTAACATATGGGTGACTTTATACACTGATTAAAGATTATTTTAAATACACCATTGTCTGACACATGACAGAAATACCCAAGATATGCATCAAATAATACAGAAACAGTTTTTTAAATTAATTTACATCCATCAGAAAACACTAATAAGTTTTTCAGTCATAGAATATTCCATTGTTTTCTTACTACATCTAATGCTCTGCATTTCAGATCAGCCTTGAAGTCAGACATCCATTTGGGAAACACTGACAAAATCATGTATTGTAAATAACTGGTTATGCAGTGTCAGAGCAAAATTACATAAATTATTGTAAATGGAAATGATATCCATGCATACTGTATACTGTATATTTAAATATCCCATAGGAGTTTATTAAAGCCGGATTAGAAACTAGGCAAAAATAAAATTCAAACTTCATAATCAGTCAGTCTGGGATGATACTATTCTGTACGTCTGTGCTTCCAGTTGGCTCTGTTTACAGGTTTAAAAAAAATCCCTCGATGGGAGACTTTGCTCTAATTTATCTGGTGAGGAAGTGCTGCAGGAACAGGGTGTGCACTAAATTCTGGTGGGTTTTGACTTTTCCTGATTTTTGACTTTCTTGTAGCGTTAAGCTCTGCAGATGGAGGGAATTTCACATGCTGTCTTTAATAAGAAGACACATTTTTCAGGGTTGGTTGGGTTGATTGTTACTGTCACCTCAACAGACATTTTACCTCCTGAGTGGTAAAACATTCTCGGGGGCAAAAATATAAGAGTGAACATTACGCGCATTTCCCCTGCAGCTTCTCCTCTCAGTCATTCACATCAACCCTGTTTAATTGAATGTTTGCTTGGAAAGTCTGTCTTGTCTTGTCTCTTTTGTGGAGGTGTGAATGCACAATTGAACTCTGACACAGATCAAAGAACTCAACTCTCGCCCACCTAAAAACATAGATCTAGGTCCACTTCAGGTGAACATATTACATATTACAATGCAGCTCCAGGTTTTGTTTAGTGGTGGAAATGGAAGTTGCCCTGCATTAACTATTAGATGAGTGAGGTTTCTTGTTCATTGTTTGTATTGTTTTCTCCTTCAGTAGTTCTTGATGCAGCACCACCACAGGCGAGTTGGGGAGTACGTTATTCAAAAAGGTCGGTTTGTTTGACAAAGTGCAATGTGAATGCAAACTTGGACCAGCTGAATGTTGCAACCCCAATTGCACTGAGTCTACCAGACTATTAGGTGTGAAAATACTTTAAATATACTGGAGGTCAAGATGACCAGATGCTGTTTCATGCTGTTATGGAAAAGTGAAACTACTTTTCTGAGCTTCTGCCTCTAGACGTGGAGTAAAGCAGGGTTTCCAAAGTGGGGGTTGCGAACCCCCCAGGGGTGTGTGTGATGCCAGTGGGAAGGGGTCACAAGATGATTTTCAGAAATTTCTTGATGTGATCCCTGAGGTGTTTATGACTGATTAAGGGTAGTATTGTTGCACCTGTGCTTTGAAGGAAGGATATTGTGCGTTTCAAGGTGTGTAGGAAATGCTTTTACTTTGAAAGAGCAAAGATTTCATTAATATGACAAGAACAACAGTCTGACAGTGACAAACAGGTAAGGCATTGTTGGGCTGACAGGTTTGACTAATGGTGTCATATTAATAAAAATTAACATAAAAAGGCCAATAGACGTAAAACAGAACATTAATGTAAATAACCCTTACCACCCCCCCCACCCCTCCACATAAAACAGAACACAATGAGTAAAATGTCAAGTCCCCACAATGCAACGTGGCAAATATTCCGCAGTATCCAGTGTTTCCGCTGGTAAGGTTCCTTGCTGCCACACTATACAAAAAATCATCACCATCGCATTAGTCTTCTTATACATATGTATAATATATAATAGGCCTACTATTCTCAATAAGAAGCTGTGCGCAATCCGCGCCGCTGTACAATTTTTAGCCTCAATTTTTTTTTAACCTGTAAGAATTATGCGCATGCTCCAAACCGCCAGGCATGCACAACCGTATTCTTTCCAGTATAAACATCCGGTAGTGAAACCTGTCGTACTGAATTCACCCCATTTATTTATCATTTACTAGAGTAAATTTCACTTTATTTGAATGTTCAAAACTACACAGCTAATGGGGTAAAAATAATACGGGCGTAAAACCAACACACTGCGCGCTGTACCAAATTTACCCATACAGTGCACACTACTTATTGAATCAGGAGGACTGAAACCGGCCGACCCGCGCCCCCCTGCCCCAAACCCCCATGACACACCGCCACACTAGGAGATCACTTCCACAGTAAACACTGGTATCATTGTGTGACTCCTGTGCACATGTTTTTTTTAATGTTTCAGTCACTTTGGGGATAGTGTGGGTCGCCATTCTCTGGCACTGTTATTTTGGAGGTTGTGAGTTTAAGAGTTTGGTAACCCCTGGAGTAGAGTCATGACCAGTTTTGCATCTGACTGAATCTGATCAGTGATCAGTAATCACAGCTGTGAATAGCATAATTACCCCCTTCCCCACACACACACCTCTCTAACAACACCTGTGCTTAGACAAAAGCAGGGTGTCATGGAGCAGATTTTGTATAGCCTGAAAATACAGGAGCAGGTGTAGATGCAGAAGTCTCATGTCCTCTCAGACCACTTAAATTACAATATGGTGAAAGCTAATTTTGAAAGTTTCACTCAGTGATGCAAAAAAAAAAAAAAAAATCAACCGCTGCAGCTTTAACCTAAGCTGCACATTGAAATATATATTGAGGTTGTTTTTTTTTTTCTTTTTTTTTCACAAGATGGGAAAAGAAGTTACTTAGATCTGAAAAAACTCTGCACAAGTTGAGATGGTAAGTTTTAACAATGTTTGCAAACTGGACTAGTTTAACCTCTGCTATTTACTTTTTGAGAAAGCAAACAATGTGATCTCCACCCAGAGTTTGGGTTTATTACAGTCCACACTCAAATATTTGTCAGTACTGGAAATAAACTCCAGAATTCTTTTGGCATCAATAGTCTTACTATTTAAGTCTGAAAGTTGGTAAAAGAGACTAGAGAATAGAAAGGTACAGATGGAAACAAGGAACAGAAATATAGACTGAAAACAGATGCAAACGTGAGACAGAAAAAGTCAGGAAATAGAATGAGACAGTAACAGAATTAGAGAAGTGAACAAAAAGAGAGGGAAATAAAGAAACGAGGAGTCTCCCTCGTATTTGCAGTACCTCTGTTTAACACCATCAGAAACAGCTCCGCTGGGCTGCGGATGGAAGCTTTTTTTACTTTCCTTTATGCGGAACAATAGATGCAAAGCAAACCGTGAAGGAAAGATAAAACAAAAGTTTGTGAAACAAGGTGAGTGGGAGGGAGCGAGAGAGGGGGTGGGAGGAATGGGACTGTAGAGGATGTAGACAGCAAGAGAGACGACAAGGAGAGAGATGAGTTAAAACTACTGCAGAGAGTAGCAACTTTCTACTGCAGTACTTTGGCACGATGTTATTACACCTGCGATCTCACACTCAAACACACACACGCAGACACACACACATACTGTCACATCTAAACCAGCATTGTTCGATCCAGGAAGACAGAATAAATTACTATGTCTCACCACATTTTATGCATGACTTTGTATGCCCACACATGTACTTACATGCACACCCTTACACTACACAGCAAGTATATGTAAAGGATGAGGTAAACCTGCAGGTATTATGTGTAGAGAAATATTTAGAAACATAATGAAGTCTGTTTAAAACCATAGAATAGAAACTGGTGCTAAAATGAGACTGTGTTAACAATAAATATAGAAATGAAAAGAAAAAAGGAATGAACAGATGATTTTCAATAAAATCCAAAGCAAAACAAGCTGACGCCTTCACTGTGCTGAGCCAAGGCTGTTTTCTCTGTTCACCACCTTTTACCAAAATGCAAAGTTTTTTTTCCTCTCTCTCTCTCTTTACTCTTTCAGTTAGTCCCTTTCTGCTTCTTTCAAGGATGCACTGCTTCAAAAAAGATGTTCTTCTCTTCATTAGACTGTGTACTTACCATCAGCTTTTGTTATGTTTTGGCATGACCCCAGATAGAATAAAGCACATCGATTCTGCGGAGTGAGCATGCTCAGTAGCTCCATAATGATTTTAGAATCATAGAAATCAAAGAAAAGAATGAGTCACAAATATTCAGACATATCAACACAAAAGGACTTTATTTCTTTGGATGCACATTTGTAAAATATAAGATAAACTGTTAAATAGTTTCTTTTTGGGAGATGAAGAGAATTGCTGACTTGCAAAATCAAAAAACTGCACACCCCACCTCTCAAGCGTCCCAAAAAATACAAAGAAAAATACACAGAATGGTTTTCACAGATGATATCTTTAAAGTTTGTCTTTTGTCCAGTGAATTGCAGAACAGCAGCAGTTGCTCACATTTACAGCAGGAAGCTACCAGAAAATGTGAACATATTGCTTGATAAATGTTTGGTGTTCTTTGGACCGGGACCCAAAATGTGTTGCAGAACTTTTTTTTTTATGTGTACCAATTGACAAATGAGTAAAATGTCTTAAAACAGTATGTAAATTTATACGTATTGGTGCAATATAACCCAGTATATTAACCTAAAGCTGAAGTGATTTATACTGTCACAACTTTTGTAAAGAGGTTTTTCTGATCTAAACAACTTCTTTTCCCATTTTAACCCATAAAGACCCAAACAGCCACCAGTGACACAAACCATCTACAGATAGAAACTGTTTAATCCCTATTGATCCACTAATCCTATTAATACATATAAATAATTGGTGTAAAATACAGTTTGTCATCTTTTCATGGTCATCAGATATGACCCGTTTGGACATTCAGAGGCTCTGTAGTTACCACGGAAACACTGTCATCTTCTACAACACTGATCGACCAGTGAAACCCATGGAGTTGGATCAATGACAGTGGATGCAGACACTTGGTTTATGGTCAGTTAATGCTAGATTTTACTGAAAAAACTAACTTTTTCTTCAGTTTTCTCTGTTTCTGATATAATAACCCTCAAATTTAATCGGAATTTTTTTGAACATCTACATGATCAGTATATTAAATACAGTAAAATATTAGAGTTTTACTGGGGGAAAAAATGTAAATACAGAGGAGAATATTGTAATAAATGATGATAAATTACTAAATGAAAAAAAAAAAAAATTTGGAAGTGGCACAAAAGGGTAAAAAAACAAACCTCTTGGTATTTTCCAAAGTGCAGCTTAAGTTAAAGCTGTAGTAATTGATTAGCATTATTGGGTAAAACGTCCATAATTACTGTAAAACATATTGTTACTAAAACTGACCCCACGTTGACAAACTCCAACGTATACCCAGTCATATGCATATATTTTTGATAAACACAACAGCACAATATTCTATTCTGCATGATGAGCAATCACTTTTACCTTTTATGCCTGTGGGATCCTTAGGTATTTGTAACTGTCCTGCACATCTGCAATGTTCAACCCCTTCAGTTGTGGTCACCTTTCCTCTTCTAGATTCCATCCCCCCACATTTATTTAGTCCAAATGACATCCCGATGTCTTTGCTGTAGATCCGAGTGAGGTGAACCAGGGAGTCAATGTCACGCTCATCCTTGGCATACAGCTTGATGTCATCCATATAGAGGAGGTGCCTGATGGTTACTCCACTTTGGAACCAGTACCCACAGCCACTCCTGTTGATGATCTGGCTGAGGGGGTTTAGGTCTGCGTAGAACAGCTGGGGGGGCAGAGCATCTCCTTGGTATATGACACATTTGATGTTCACCTGTGTAATTGGCTTTGAGTTGGCCTCCAGAGTCGTGTTCCATAGCCTCATCAAACTCTGGAAGAACTCTCTTATGCCACGTTTCCACCACATGGAACTTACTCGACTCAATTCGGGTACCAGGTACTATTCCTGGAGACCGTTTCCATAACAGGATACTACCGACTTTAGAGTACCTGGACGTCTTAGCAATGCGGCTCGTTACTTCCGTGACATCTGCTCAGAGAGTTGCTGATAAACTCGCTCGTTGCGTGTTGTCTCCTCAAGCTCATGCTAAATTTTTCCATCGGCCACCAAAGACTGAACTTCCTTGACCGACTGTGGTGTAGTTTTCGGGCTGTCATCATGTGGATTAACCTACCGCTGTATTTACTGTCAACTTCCGCATCTCTTCTTTGTAAAACGGCGGGTCACAGAGAAAACTCTGTGACCAATCAGTGGTCTGCAGTGTTTATACATCATGTTTTAGTATCTGTTCCCCAGTTTTGGAACCTCAGCGGAAGTGATACCAAAATACTAGTACCTGGTACCAGATTCCAGGGGCCTCATGTATAAAGACTTGCATGGATTTCATACTGAAACCTGGCGTACGCCCAAATTCAGAAAAGTCCATATGCACAAAAAAATCCAGATGAATAAAACTGTGCATGCGCCCAAATCCAAGCACACTTCCTTTATACATCCCAATTAGTGTGGAATTGACCATGTATGTTGGAGTACCTGACTCCTCCCTCTCCACGCCCATATTTCAATATGCAAATTAGTATAAATGGGGTCTGAAGGTGGAATTCCCTCTTTCTGCATGATCAGACGATGACGTCAAGGTGGGCGCGAAGTGGAGGCCCAAACAGGCAGAAGTAGAGAAGAGGACGAACTCAGCCCATTTGAGCGGAGACTCACCGCTATTGAGGCTGACACTGTTCTTACAGGGCTGACTCGGATGACCCCCAAGGTAAAAATATATTTAGTATTTGTGTAACTCACATGTTTGTTCATTCTGCGGGTCATACATTAGTCTGATCACAGCCAAACAAGATAAAGGTTCATGCCAGAATAGATCAGTTGCATGATGACGTAGGATGTATGCTGCGCGTGCACCTTGGAGGCAGAAAGCACACCGAGTTTGTAGCAAAACACTGACTGCAAGTGTGAATAATGCCGTCATCTTACTGTGCCGTGGGTTGTCAGAACAGAAAGAACACACAGAAGGATTTAGACTTCTACAGAATTCCTGCTGGCAAACATCCCTTCCAGAAAAATCAGCGAAAGTTATGGTTGCAGGCATTAAGACGCGAGAACTGGTCTGAGGAGGAACTTAAGAATGCTGGTCTGTGCAGTGCACACTTCAGTTCTGTAAGTACTGGACATCTACCATACAGAGGTCGCCTTAACCGGGAATATTCTGCCATTGACGGATTTTTTTTTTAAATGACGGAAAATTCTGAAGGCCGTCCGTCATTTTGACAGATTAAAATACTGAGGGTAATCGTTGTGCTAGCGCAAACTGTGAAGACAGCTGAGTCTCCTTAGTTCTTTTAAAGCCCAGTAAATGTGATGGCATTGATAAACACGGTGAAAAAAGAGGGACTGATGTGGTGAAGGATGACGGACAAGCAAGTTATACGCCAGTTCTGATGGCATTTGGTGTGTTATATGTACGCATTTTCTACCTTTCATGTGTTATGGCACGTCAGTTTGTGTCCAGATCTGTGGTTCACAGAACCTGAACCCTAACCCTCAGTGCATGGGATTGACACTGCATAAACATACACAAGGAAAGCTTACAATGTCCACAGATAACACACCAATTAAAAGTGGTGTATAGAATTATGCAAGCAGTGATATCACGTTGGTTTATCAGCCAGCAGCAACTACAGCTGCTGCATCACTGAGATGTTTTTGAACATGAAATACTACTAAATATATCTCATTATCATTAAAAAATAAAAATTTGAAATGACGGATAATAATATGTTATGACAGAATTTTTACGACCCTGTCCATCAAAATGATGGACTATAAAAATGTCTAGCACAACCTCTGCTGCCCACCCGTCTGTGCCAGTCTGCTTTTCTACTATAGGACTGTCTATCCCGATGCGGTTAAGTCAAATTATGCGACCGTGAAAGAGAAGCTGGGATAGGCTTTTGGACAGAAACAGTTAATGGACAGTTTTAGAGCTAACATATTCACTCGTTCACAAGTTCCGGGGCAGAGCCTGGAGGTGTATGTGAGCCGACTGGAGCTGGTACTGGTGTTTTTGCCTCCGAGGTGCGCGCGCATCACTGTTGTTAGTAAACATTGAAACTCATATCAAAGAGGAAATCAAAGACTTTGACTTATGTTTAATCACTCAAGTTATTATTTTCCAACAATGAGGCAGAAGATGGTCGACGGCCGAGGCAAAAATAATTTATTGTGTGAGGATTGATCCACTCACTGAATTTTAGTCTCCATGTCGATTTATGGTCAGATATAGATCAGGACATAGAAGAGCCAGTGGCTAGATTTAGTGAGAGTCCTCATGGTGTGAGTGTCGACAATACTGGACACACTCTTACATGGTCATTCTAACCATAATGCTGACAGATGAGTCAAAACTAAGAAACATATAGAAAAAATGTTAAATCATTTCAATTTACATTCAGATTTGTTTGGCATTGCGCTATATCAGTAGTTTGGCTCGTGACCCCATTTTAACATCAATAATTTCTGGTGACCCCAGACATTCAAAACAGAGACTTTTTTTTTTTTTTTTGCTAAAATTAATTTGTTTTTGATCATGTAATAGTTTGCTATACTATGTTGCAAATTTTTAGATGGCATTTAGTCTATATGACGTATATTATTACAGACGGAGGATGAAAAGCCAGGTGTAGATTACTGCACAAAGTGAGGATTTGATTTTCCTTGGTCAGGATATGTACAGTCAGTCCAGCTTGGATTTACAAGGCTGACAATTAATTCTCCTGTGTGCATGGGTATTGACCTTGTGTCTATAGTCATACTTAAAGTTCTTCATGCTTTATGTACTTCTTTTATACACTTTGTTAGACTTGTACTGTTGGTATTCAAACGCTGCTTTTTCACGTCGGAGGATACACATTAAATCATGCAAAATGTAATAAGCAGTCTGGCTGTGTTTTATGGCTGTTGGTTGTTCTTCAGCTGCTGTGGAATACTGTGTGCACTGGTTAATTGTTTAAATACTAGATAGGAGGAGCGTTTAGAGAGAAATAATGTGTAGGTATTAAAAGTAAATAGAGGTAGAGCACTGCGAGGGATGTGGTGTTATCCAGATGGGCATACCCTTTCACAGGTTTTTAGTTGAATAAGGCCCATCGTGATTTGTGATGCTGAGGTCTACACAAGGCCAAAATGTTGATGGCTGTGTACTCACTCTGAGTTGCTATCAGAGACCTCAGCAGTTATTGTGCCAAGTGAGCTGACCTTAAAAGGTTTGAGAGAGAAAAAGATGATGTTTTTCCCACACGTATAAGGCTATAGGAGCTACTGGGACCCCACAGAGGGAGAATATAGAACAACTGAAAATACAAAAATGTCACGATTTACTAAAGACAAGCAATGAAGTCCCGGTTGAGTAAACACAAAGTGCTGTTTGCATTACCCAGAAGTCTTTATTCTTCTTATAAAAAAACTGGTATGTCTCAGTTATGATATATTTGCCCAAAATATTTCGAGTACAGTTTCACAATAGAGATTTCAGTTTCAGGACAACCATAAAATGTATATATTATATCAAGACTGTAACTTATCTGTCATGAATTGATAATGATGTTAGGTCCGTTGTCATATAATGTGTCTCTATATTGGTGTTTTTGAGTTATGGAGTGTTGGGTGGACATATTTTTTTGCAATATGATGGTATTTTTGTGTTATATGATTATGAGATATCATAATGATATTATAAGATGATCCCAAGTGAATGCATTGACAAATCCAATCTGTCAAGCGGTTTGCTGTAAATGTATATATTTGGCTGGGTCCTCTGTCTGCTGGAACAACAGTATCTTGGCAGCCAGCACTCCTTTTGCTCGCAGCCATAGTGAGTCTCAGTCGGCTAATAATGACAAACACACTCGATAGATACAATGCAGCGGCAGCAACAAGTAAGCATTCAGTAACACATTTTCTTCAATAGGTCCAGAACAGTGCTCCTGTCACTCATAAATTATTTCCATCCAATACACAGCTGTGTATGGCTGCCAATTTGTATTTCATTGCAGGAAGGTAGACTCAATGAGGATAGAAAGGAAACAAAGTGGAAGTTGGAAACAAACAGATATGAAAACTTGTCAGCAATTGTCAGTTGATTAGGATGTATTGTACTTTTAGGGGTGTGTGTGTGTGTGTGTGTGTGCGTGTGTGCGTGTGCATGTGTGTGTGTGTCTATAGGTGGCTGCTGACAGTCAGTCATCTGCTACCATCTATTCTCATTATCTTCCTGTCTGCCTGTGCCAAGCTGATTCTGTCTTTCTGTCTTTTGCGACACCCTCCCTTGATACAGGTCCTGAGTGCACTCATTGTTGCATTTCTCTCTTGTCAGAAAGTGAGACGTAGCAGAAAGGAGGAAAGAAAAAGAGAGAAAGAAAAGATTTTCACTCCAGTCGCTCTTTGTCACTGACTGCAGCTTAAAGAAGGACAGTAAAAACCAAATCTCAAAACATTTCAGATTCATTCCAGCAGACAAGGCAGAGAGAGAGAGAGAGATTGAGCATTATTTCAACTGTAAAAGAAAGAAAGAAGGATGGAGAAGAAAGGGGTAGATGGAGGACAGGCGTGCCCTCATACATTTTGATGACACAGGCTGCTACCCAGTCGATCCCTGTGCCGTGACATTGCAGAGACATGGCTTGATGACACACACACACTCTGGATGTTACCGCTGCTGCCTACCTGACAACTCGACACGGCTCTGCCTATCACTGCTGACAAGGACATCCATCCTCCATCCAGGAGAGACCACACACATAGAAAGACTAATACACACACACTCCCACACTCCAACTAGACTCAGTTACCGTTACACAGACACGAAAAACCAATGCACTCACAAACCATTCACATATACAAACCAAAATACCATCCACCTGTGATCTCCTACCATCCCACACCTGGCCATCACCGCAGGCCTTGCATCACCTTCCAATAAAACCCAAACCATCACAGTCAGTCTGATCCTCACGAAGCAGGCAGGAAGGTATAAAACTGATTTCAGAGGCCGGGTTTACTGAACTCAATAGATAGATAGGCTTTGTTATGTATCTCAGGGGACTGAGCCATGGTGTATTCTCACCCTGCTCACAACGGGACCAAGAGTCAGTGAACTAAGGGCAAACTACGTGGATAAAAAAAAAAAAAATCAATTTGTCTGAGATGGTCTTTTTACAGTGTGCAGCTTGAAATGACAAATCAAAGCTCAGTCAGTATAAGATGGAAGCAGTATCATCTAGAAAGACAAAGAAAAGCAGCTTTTCTCTGTATTTTCAAGTTATTTTTCAAGCTTAAATACAGTTTCCAGGTTAAAATGTGTCAAAAAATTCCTGACTTAACTTTTTTAATGTGTGATGTGAATACTTTTGGGTTGATTAAGTGGAATTGCTTCTTTTTTGAAGGTATGAGAGTGTGATTTGAATGTTTCTAATGTACTCATATTTGTGTGCACAGTAAAAAAAAAAAAATGCAATGTCAATATTTCAGAGTCAAGCTATTTTAACCTAGATAGAGTATTTACAGGTCTATGAAGAGTAAACCAGCTCTAACAGTAGAGTTAAAAATCAGTGTAAAGTTCTGCACAGATGCAATGTCAAATTCAGCTCGACACAGTGATGATTAGTGCCAGCCTGCCACATTGCATTGTGGGTACTGGACATTTTACTCATTGTGTTCTATTTTATGTGCAGGGGTTCAAGGGGGTTTCGTGTCAATGTTTATTTAGGTTAATATGTCTGTGTTACAATGTTTATTGGCCTTTTTATGTTTATTTTTTATTAATGTGACATCATAAGCCAAAACTGTAGACAGAACAATGCCTTACCTGATTGTTGCTGTGAAATAAAAAATTGTATCACATGTGGAGAGGACTTAGCTCTTTCAAAGTAAAAGCATGTTCTGGGGTAATTGATAGTGATGGGACTTTTGGCTCTTTGAAGGGAGCTGTTCAATCAGGAGCCGTTCACTGAAAAGAGACTTTCAAAAGACCGGCTCTTTTTTTGTTTTGCATTATTTTGAAACACCAGTGTTTTAATGGCTAAATAGGCTACATGTGATGACTTACATTACATTTAAAAGGTGTTTATTTGGCGCGGCAGTAAATATTATCTTACCGTAAAAAAGAATAGTTAGTTAAAATGTGTGGGCTAAATACATGACATCAGAGGTGACATTAGGCAAATGCTGGAATTTGACCAAAAACATCACGGTACATTATGTGGACTAGTCTGCAGCCTAAAAATGAAGAAGAAAATAAAACATTTTCACAGGTGGTCACTCACTCACTCTCAAACTTTTCTCCGGTTTCGACCAGTCTTCCAGCTCCGCCTCCTCAAGTATGCTCACCACCTCATGCTTCAAACTGTTGTTTTTTGCTAACTTCTTGCCATGAGACATGCGCAGTGCATAAGCACGCTTTTTTTTTTTTCTGCTCGAACATCCTCCTCCTGCCCAGTGCCTCCCCAGTGATGCTAAATCGACAGGCAATCAGACACTCCCTCCTTAAAAAAAAAAAAAAAAAAAAAAAAAAAGAATGGCTCTTTACAAAGACTCAGTTCCCATCGTTCATTTCAAAGAAATGTTCAAAAGATTCGATTCGTTCGTGAACGTCACATCACTAGTAATTGAAACCTATAGAACAAATTTTCTCCCTCCAAGCTGTAACTGTTATAATAACACAGTTAGTCTATCATCACCACCCTAAGAGCTACTGTACTTCAAGAAATTTCTGAAAATCATCTCACAACCCCCACCTTGTTTCACTATTAACAGAGGGTGCAAGCTGATGAAGAAAATAACACTGCAGAGAAATAAATATTAACACATTAAAGAGTAATTTTTAAACTAAATTTGGAGTAAAAACAATTCTATAAAGTGTAATTATATTACTCTCAACAATGTGAAAACACCACAGCGTTAAATATTTTTACACATTTCATTGTTAATTTTGACACTGAATTGAGTAGAATTAACTCTGAATATTTGACATTGGCCATAGCATAGATTTTACTTAAATTTTGAGTGGGACCAAATGTTATCTGAAACAGACTCACTAAGAATTAAACTGACACTCTTTTTTTTTTACTGTGTACTGTATATGCTCAAGACAGAAAAAGCAGCAATTCCCATACTGAGGAAAAGCATAAGGAATGTGTTTTTGTTTTGTGTCTGTGGGCCCAGCGGGTCTGGTGTTCAGTCTGACCTGTGCCCATCTTGATGAGGCTTGTTTATGCTTCATCAGCTGTGCTAAGTTTGCAGTTGAACTTTTGTCATGCCTTCACAAATCATTACTACACACATAAGCAAGGACAAGCATGACTGAATAAGGGCACGCAGACTGTAATACAGTCACACACGCCCACGGTATCCATAAGAATAAGAGCGTTATGACTGACAGGCAGAGAACACATTGAGAGTGTCATAGGGGAGGACAGCATTGAGACTGAGGATCTAATGGTGTTGACTTGTACACTGGTGGTCTACTTGGGAGAGGGAGATACTGACTGACTGACTGAAGAGAGAGAGACATAATGAGCCAGTGAAAAAGAAAGATGAAAAACAGTACAGAAGGCAGAAATACAAGGACACAGATCAGATGTGTGTGTGTGTGTGTGTTTGTGTGTATGTGTGTGTGTGTGTGTGTGTGTGTGTTATATAAACTGATTTGTTTGCTGAAACATGTATTAAATTATGAGGGACATGGGCTGTTGTTACACTGCATTACACCATGTAATGCTCCACCACATGTTATGCAAATCATATAGCCAGAGTACAGACACATTTTAATTGAATTCACGGCTGTGTGTGACCAACATGATAGTTCTGGCATGGTCGCATCTTACCCACACATTGCTCTGCAAGCTTGACATTACTAAGAGGTAAAATCTTCAACATGCTTAGCTTACTGGGTGGTATTTAATCACCAAAATCAAAACAAAACTCTCCTGAATAATAAATCAGGATGAGAGGAGGATTTTGTCAGGAAAGAGTAGGATTTGTAGCGCAGTGTCATGTATTTACACTGAAATAGTAAGAGTTGTAATGAGTATACAGAAGACTGCACGGTGTACAGAGTAAACTGTTGATGAAATACCTCTTGGACTCAGGTGTCGTTCCCAAACAGTGGAAGGAATCAACCATCATTCCTATCCCCAAAAAGACAAAACTGAAAGACTTGAAGGACTACAGACCAGTGGCCCTGACATCCGTCCTCTGCAAATGCATGGAAAGAGTAGTGTGTCATCAGCTGTTGGGTGAGTTTGAAAATAAGAGGTACTGATGATGTAGGTCTCATGCTTTTACATACAGTCCCTAAACAACTGGACTCCACACATCTCATGGATTCACACTGTAAATAACAACACCCCGCTACACCGCCTCTCTGACCTCCATATGCACCCCACACTGATTTTATGGATAAAAGACTTTCTAATGGACAGACCACAGCATGTGTTTTTAAATGGTTTTAAATCTAATTCAGTGGTTTTAACCCATAAAGACCCAAACGGCCACCAGTGACACAAACCATCTACAGATAGAAACTGTTTAATCCCTATTGATCCACTAATCCTATCATTCCATGTAAATAATTGGTGTAAAATACAGTTTTTCATCTTTTCATGGTCATCAGATATGACCCATTTGGACGTTCAGAGGCTCTGTAGTTACCATGGAAACATCATCATCTTCTACAACATTGATTCACCAGTAAAACCCATGGAGTTGAATCAGTGACAGTGGATGGAGACACTAGGTTTATGTTCAGTTAACAGGGGATTTTACTGAAAATGTCATTTTTTCTTCATTTTTCTCTGTTTTTGATATAGTAACTCTCAACTTTAATCTGAGCTTTTATGAACATCTACATCACAGGTGTCAAACATGCGGGCCAGGGGCCAAAACCGGCCCGCCAAAGGTTCCAGTCTGGCCCGCAAGATGAATTTACAAAGTGTAAAATGCAAAAATTACCCTGAAGATATTAACAGTCAAGAGCATCAAACTCAAAAATAATAGCATAATAATCTAGAAATAATGACTCCAAATTTTCTTCTTGGTTTAATGTGAAAAAAATATGATATGCCTCTAAACAATGGTAACACCAATTTTTTCTCTTTTATTTACTGCAAAGAACATTAAATTCTGATATCCTTTAATAATAAAACATCAATAACCTGAACAAATATGAACAACCTGGAATGTCTAAAGAAAAATAAGTGTAATTTTAACAATATTCTGGCTGTTTTGTGCCTTGGTAGATCTTATCTGTAAATGCACATGTAGAAATCATAAGTTGAGGCCTACTATTGATAAAATTATGCTTATTTTTCTTCTGGAATTTCTTTGTTTTTTTCAGGGTTTTTACATCTTTTTTGTTTTGGATAGAAATAGTTTCATCATTTAATGTTATTTTTTGCACTAAAAAAATTGGAGTTGTCATTATTTATAGGCTATTCTGCTATTATTTTACTGGTCTGGCCCACTGGAGATCAAATTGGGCTGAATGTGGCCCCTGAAAGAAAAGGAGTTTGACACCCCTGATCTGCATGATGAGTGAATTAAATATAGGAAATATTGGATTTTCACTGAAAAATATGCAAAGTAGAGAGGATAATATTACAATCAAGAGTCATAAATCTCTTAAGAAAGGTTAAATATAAAGAAAAATTCATTTGAAAACTGCTACCAAAGTAGCATTGGGTCTTTATGGGTTAAAACCAGGGCTCCCCCAGGGCTGTGTTTTGTCACCTATGCTGTTCTCTGCCTACGCCAACAGCATCACCTGTAGCAGGGAAGGACTGAGACTTTTAAGTATGCAGACGATATGGCCTTGGTGGCGCATATCACTGACACTCAGGCCCTGAGCAGGAGGTCCACACCCTGGTCCAAACCTTTGCTGAGAGTTCACTAGAGCTCAACGTCTCAAAAACAAAAGAGCTATGCTGTGGATCCTCAGGGAAAAGCCCAGACCTGTTCCAACCCCAGCAGATCCATGGTCTATGTGTGGAGCAGCTGCAAAGTTGGAAAAATATCTGGGGTCAGACATTGACACCTGCCTGTCCTTTGGCCAACACATGGACTCTGTGGACAACAAGGCCCAACGGCATCTCCACCTGCTCAGGAAGCTCAGATCCTTTAACATCAGCAAAGACATTTAACCCTCATTTCCAGATCACTCATTGAATCCATCCTCACCTAGAACATCTCAAGCCGGTTCAACTTCCTCAACATCAAATATGAAACAAAACTCTCCCGAATAATAAATCAGGCCAGTGAAATCACTCAAACAGCCCAACCCCCTCTGTGTGAACTGTAGATGCTCTGTGATGAGGAAAGCCACCCTCATCACTGAGGACCCCTCCCACCCCCCACCCCCCACCACTCCTTCATGCTGCTGCCATCAGACAGACACTACAGAACCCCACTGACCATGAAAAACATCTACAAAATATGTCATCCCCTCTGCAATAGCTGCTCTTAACAACACAAAACAGACTGCACTGTTTTTCGTTAGATTTTTTAAATGTGTTTTACTTGTTTTTATCTGTTGTACTGTAATTTTGATGTGTGGGGGTGTTTGTAAGGCCTGAGTGTGGTGTTTTTTTTTATCTTTACCTTACAAGGGTGACAAAAGAGGAATTTCTGTTTTTACCTGGAACCGACCTGTCTGTCTGTCTGTCTGTCTGTCTGTCTGTCTGTCTGTCTGTCTGTCTGTCTGTCTGTCTGTCTGTCTGTCTGTCTGTCTGTCTATCTATCTATCTATCTATCTATCTATCTATCTATCTAATTTCTGAATCTTCTTTTCATGTAGAAAATTCATGTGCATATCTACAAAATAATAATGTGGAAAAAAATAAGCAAAACATTTACATAAAATAAAGTAAAGGAATAAAATAAGCAACAAAATGAACAAAAACAGCTAAATTAATGAAGTAACTGATTGTAATCGTAAGTCAGTCTAAAAAGAAATGTAAGGGTTTCAGTTCATACATCATACATATTAAAGGGGTTTTATGTAGAAGTGATATTCCAAACTCTCAACATCAGAGGGAAGTCATGTACCAGAACATTCTTACACCTACTAAAACCACCAACAAATCAACACTATGTATCCACAGACCGTATCAATCACTGAATAAAGTATAAAGCTCATTGTTTGCACACATCTGTATTATGGTATTATAAAGTTTTCTTTAATCAAAAACTCATAGCTGCTTATTGTGACATTCAGTCAAAATATGTTCAGTTAATGATATATTTTACCTGAAAAAGTCACTTTTTCTGCAGTTTTCTCTGTTTTTGCTCCAATAATCCTCAACTTTAATGTGAACTTTTATGAACATCTTCATGATCAGTAAATTAAATATAGGACAATATCTGATTTATATTGGTAAAATGCAAAATACGAAGGATAATATTATAAAAAAAAAGGTAATAAATCACTTAATTAAGAAAGGTTAGATATAGAGAACATTTTATTTGGTAACTTACACAAAAGTAGCACTGGGTCTTTATGGGTTAATACCTTTATACCTTTACAAGCCTCATGATCAACTGACCTGTGTAGAAAAAAAAAAAAAAAAACACTGTGATTTTGTCATTAAATTCCATTCCTTTCATTTAGAACTGTGCCCAGGGGTGAAAAAAACAACAGTACATCTAATTTTAGTTACTTTGTCAATTGCTTTGAGCCTAAATGTTTTTGTGAGGGGCTGACATACCACCATAGTAGACCAATAGAGTGACTCACTACTCCCTCTTGTGGTGTCATAAATTTGTCAGCGTGTCACTGCATATACATTCACTCCATGTCTCTATAATCCAGTACACTGGCATCTTCAGCATAAGTTCAGAACTCTGTATTATAAACATCCTAATGTTAATTTTATCTAATTTTTTAAAAACTAAAGTAGAAATACTACACACAGCCTCTTCAAGTGCCAATTAACCACAACCATCACTACTGGAATACTACGGTAAATACTGTAAATGTGGGTCACCAGGGACACATGAGTCACTGTACTGTAGATGGACATTTTTCAATTCAATAAAAGTTAAATCTTATTACAGTTAAGTTATTAAAAAGAAAAAAAAAAAACACTTTTTCTACTCATAATGCAGACTTCATGAAGGTGAAAAGTACAGTGGACCTGAAGGGCAAACCACAGCGACAAACTGCAAAGCACACAAGAAAAAAAAAAGCACAACAAATTGCAAATCACAAAAGAAAAAGAAAAAAACACACAAGAACAAGAAAATCATGCAAACAAGAAAAAGGTCCTAAAGGTAGGTACCTGCCGTGACCAGGATCTGGATGCTGATGAGACAGCAGCACTGTCCTCTTCCTGTCACAAAGACGATCCAATCAGCATCCAGATCCTGGTCACGGCAGGTACCTACCTTTCCCGGTAGGACTTTTTTCTTGTTTGCGTAATTTTCCTTTTCTTCTGTGCTTTGCGATTTGTTTTTGTGGTTTGCCCTTCAGGGCCACCATAATAAGTGCCACATGCAACATTCAAGCACACAGTTGGAAGACTCATTTCACTCCATGACACTGCATCATACTCCTAGTTGTCTGTGCATAATTTACTCTGTTCTGAGGGTACCTATGTATTAAATCCCATTTACTGTACGATAATATACAGTGAGAAAAATGTACAAAATGTAAAACCCAGAGCTCAAAACTGTAAACTGAAGTGTGTTTGTTCTTTTTTTTAAGAGACAGCAAGGAGTAGAAGTAAGGGAAGGTTTTTAGTGAAAGGATTTGTGCAGTTTTGAGATGCTATAAACCAGACACTCTGGTTTTTGAAACGCACTTTAAAAGCTGCATTGAACCTGGCTGGTTGGCAAACATCCATTTCTTTTTACAGTGAAGGCATGAAGATTTGCTTAGAGTGGGAAAAGAGCATTACCCACCTATGTGTGCTCTCAGAGGTGCCCAGTACTAATCTGTATCGTTATCCACCAAACACAAGGTTAAATAAATATTTATATGCTTTGAGAAACTGAGAATTGCATTTTTCCAACAGTGGCAATGGAATAACACAAATGTTTTCCTGTATAACATTATGCATGCGTAGTATCTGTATCTACGTGAAAGAAATAGAGAAGTAATAGAAATGTGTTTTGTGTGCATACAGGTAGTGATTTATTTATACCTGCAAGGACAAGCTGCATTAATGTCTTAATGCACAAGAGTTGCACATCCTGCTGAGACTGAGACACAGAGCAGATGTGTCGTGCTTCATCATGAGCCACTCATCCATCAGAGGTTACAATTTGGAAGACTGCAGATTTACAAAAAGGTATGGTAGTGTGTGTGTTTGTTTATGTAATACAGCATCTGTCAATTTCCAAGAGTGTCTCAAGCCAGACACATGTATACTCACATCAGAGACAAAGGCACTGGGGAAAAACATGCCAAAACAAGTGATGCCAGGCACAACAAACCCCACCCCTCGCATGTATTGTATCTTATTTTGGCATCAATCCAGCTGATGTCATTATGTCTATGCATGTGCTGATGTCAGCATATCTATATATGTGGCAAGTTTGAGGTAAATTGAAACAAAATGGATGTTTTTATAGACATTTGAAATTTCGCCCATTATAAGTAAATGAAAAAAAAAAAAAAGGATTTAAAAAATTCCTTAAAAAAAATTCAACTTTAACTTACTTTTCCCAAAATGTAATCAGATCTATTCTGGGTCACTGGCAATCTATAAACCCAGTTTGGTATGAATTCAACCAATAGGTTTGCTGCTAGAGTGTTAACAAACAAAGAAACAAAAAAACAAACTGAACCAAAAACAATCCCCCTTGCCTCCCCTTGGGGGGACGTGGTAATAATAATAAAAACGAAAGTGGGACAAGTAGGAGAACAGTTTGAGGTAATGCAGGCAAAATACAACAACATAAACAGAGAAAGAGTGAGACAAGAGTTAAGAGAGTGATCATTTTGATGTTTAATACATGAGATACAACATTAATCGTCATTAAAATTCAGCCCACTAGTGTTTCCCTCCAAACAAGAATGGCCGTTGGTCATTTTTCCTCCAGCATTGTCATATGGCTCGTGCAAAGCATAATAACACCCATAAAATACATACAATTGAGTAAAAGGTAATAAAAAATATACATATTTGTTGCTTTGATGTTTAATGCTGAAAGGGTTGGCTAAAAAGCTGACGGTTTTCCACCAGCAGATGTAAGAGCAGAACAGAACTCTATGAAGATATTTGCACATAATCAAATATCCTGGTAATTATTGAAGAGACAACGGCATTTATACAACAGCATCAGCTGGACTGTATTGGATCCATACTCCATCTGTTTTGTGTCTAAACTGCAAAAACATAAGTGTGTCCATGCTCCTGGAGTGTAAGTATCACACAGGATGGTCTGTGGAAAATGTGTGAGCATCGTTCCTTTTCTATTTTCAAGCTTGAAAGCTATCAGCTGTTCATCAGCTTGTGCTGTTATCTGCAAAGCAGATTTGAACTCGATTAGAGTCTTTACACTTTGAAGTCTATAAGAAGTAAAGAGTGGCAGATAAAACAGACGGAAGAAAAAAGAAATGAAGAATTCACTGTAACAGCTGCATCATCTCCCATCCTGTGTGAGACAGCTGGCATCACAGTTACAGAGAAGGGAGAGATTTGTAAAACATGGACATTACAACAATGGCTGGAGAATAATCTGCCCAATCCCATTACTGACTAGAACCATCCACAGAGACAGACACACACATGCACAGATGAAAGAGAGAAGTCTGTGTGTGTGTGTGCAAGAGAGAGAGATGTGTGGGAGGGAGAAAGTATGTGAAGAAGACAAGAAAAACAAGTGAGTGTTATAGAAAGAAAGTGTAAGAGATGCAGAGCACAGTGTGTATGTGTGTTTTCTAAATGCACCTGTACTGTATAATGTGACAGCGTGCTAGATGTGAGCGTCACAGGTCTGCATGAAACACAGAAGGTGACAAGGCAGTTCAACAAAGAGTCTGTTCTGCAGAAAACAGCCTTGGAATGCATTCAGAAAGTTATTGATTGGAGACGAGGGTCGAGGTACTGGCTGATAAACAGCATCAGTGGTGTCGTGTTCAGTAACATTACTAAATAGCCTTTCTAAAAGTTGTGCACATGTTAGATTTCAGGTCTTGTTTTACATTGGCTACTAATAGAGAACTCCCTCTGGAGATATCGTACAGTGAAATTTGCTCAATTCTAACTTTTTTCTTTTTTCTCAGATTAAACCAAGGTAAAGCCACTGTCTAAAACAGTGTTTTTCAACCTTGGGGTCACTTGAAATTTCTAGTAATTGCTAAAAATAAATTACTAATAAAAATATTTTTTTAATGATTCATTATATATTTAATTATAATTAAAACACCACACACTTTTCCTAATAAAAATCTAGTTCAAATAAAATGCAGGATATAATATCTGAGAGGGCATATGTTGATTGACTTGATCATGTGACCGCATGTGTTACTATGCTTCAACCTGCCCGTATACAGTTGAAACCGGATCGAACAGAGAATGGAAAGATTTCTTCACCTGTCTGGCCCCACTAAAACATCTCCAAGAAAAAAATGTCTCCGTTTTGAATGTCTGGGGTCGCCAGAAATTTGTGATGTTAAAACAGGTCACGAGCTAAAAAAGGTTGGGAACCACTGGCCTAAAACCTTATCATAATAATAGATAATCATAAATATATCACTACCATCATTCAATATTTGTACATTTTTAAGTAGCATGTAAATGTTAGATTTACTCTCCAAAGAATGCTAGACCCGAGTGTTGAGTTAGAAGTAGTTGCTTGCTCTTTTGCGCTATAGTGGAATATTGTGTTGCATTATTTTGTGTCCTAGATAAAAATGTATCTCTTGGAGTATAACAGCATTACCAACTACTTGGAGGGTCAGAAGTTCTCTGAAGCACCCACCTCCCTCAAATCCCCCTTTTCCCCCCCAGGAATGGTGAAGTGTTGACAACCTAGGTTAAGAGGAAATTGAAATGATCTCAGACAGACTAAGCTGTTGATAGAGTCAGTCGCTCAGAGGAAGGAGCAATTATGCAGACTCTGGGAGAATGAAGATCCAATCATGTCCATCTTAAATGTGTTTTTAGCCTATATCCAAAGGGAAAACAATGGAGAATGACACTTATCGAATTTCAGTAAGCTCTGATAAATGACTTTGCATTCAATAGAGAATGAGTGGGTCATTTAAGAACATATTAACTATCTATCTCTGCTGCATTCTTCACCAGCTTCAACTTCTTCATTAACAGAACACTTCTTAGAATCCTTGAGAAAAATGTTAAAGGGTTTACTGTTGTTGCATTATTTATTTGAAGTCCACTAATAAAGCTAATTTAGTTTGTTGTTTAAAAATAGAGTAAAAAATAGTAGAAATAAAACAGGCCTTGCATTTTACAGGAATTAGTCTAATGTATGCATTTTTCTATACAATGTATTTTTGATACATTTCCACAGTATTTAGATTAAAATTCTGACAGAATGTGACTGGCTGGGATGATAGAGTGATAGAGTCTCTTGTACACATTAAGTATGATTATGCCTCATCAGCTTTATAAAAAGTACTTTAAAAAGTATCAATCAGTCAATCAAATTTTATTTATATAGCGCCAAATCATTACAAAAGTTATCGCATGACACTTAACATTTAGGCCCTGCCCAGATGAAGATGGTTTGCGGTCGTATCCACAAAAGTTTTGTATCAGATAGGCCTTTCATCCACATGAAACCAGTGTTTTCAGTCACTGAACCCAGAGTAGATAACTCCCGTTTAGCATCTTTGTCTATACGACCAAACTGCAACGTTTCTAACATGATGATGTCATAGCCCCACCTCTCTAAGCTTTCACCCCAGAAGTAAGACGCCACTTAACAACAACAACAACAAAAAATGTGCTCGTGCTACAACAGCTATTGAGTTTATTGGAAATATTGAATCCATCTCTTCGGCTACTCTTTCATTACAATGAGCGACAATCAACCATAGATTTTTGTCAGTTTATGACCTTATAACAGTTGTTTTACTGCATGTGTTTACTTTTTAGCAAGTGCTGCTCAGATGTTTTATGGCAAGAGGAGGGAGATGATGACGTCCAATAACATACAAAGGTTGAAATTTAGAATTTCAGAGTATTTCAGTGAGTGGTCTATAAAGGGTTAATGTAGGGGAGATGTAGTGTTTGTGAGTGACACTACGATGCAGCAGGAACAGTTGAATTTCCCATTCAGATCTAAGCAGTTTTCCATCCCACTTTTTCTCTCACTCTTTTACTTCCTCTGCTTGAACTCTCATGTGTTCTATCTTCTGCACTTAGTTACAGGTGTTACAGGTGTGGATTTATTTTGGTCTGTCTTGAACATAAAATGTCATCGTCACCTGTAAGACAAGGACTTTGCAGTGTCTGAGAAAAGTGTCACTTTTTAATTGACACAGTTATCTCCAGCTAGTTGGCTAAAAATGTTCACCTTTGTCCCGTCAGTCTCATTATGAACTTCATGACTCTTCCATCCTGCATTCTGTAAGAGGACAACATTTTAATTAAGAAAACTCTGAGACCTACAGTGAAGTTTTCCTAAATTAAACATAACCTCTGTCCTGTTCTCATTTAGCTGAGTAAGGCCTAAGTTCATGGTTTACACTCACAAAATGAATACATTTAACACCCTTGGACAAGTGCATGAGTCAGTCCTTTGGATAAAGTCATGTTAAGGTTGGTTATGAAATGTAGTAGGTTAGGCATAACTAGCTGACCTGTTAAAAATGTCATAAATTGTAAAACTACTTCAAATGCTTCATTCATTTTACATTTGATTACTTTTTTGAACCAAGTAGTGTAAACCTCACAGTAGTACACACCACTGAATACTGTCACACATTTATTACATTAAATATTATGCATTTTTGTTAAGATTGGATTAGACCAGCACAATATATCGTTTGAGGATCGTCATCACGATGTACGTGTGCGCAATAGTCACATCACAGATTCTGCAATAGGAGGCAAATGAACTCAACATGTTCTCATCTAATTTCAATCTGGGAACCTGACACACACTGCACACAGCTATCCACCAATCACAATCATTCTTAATCAGTTTGCAGAAGCAGACCACACCCCTGCACATGGAGTGAGTCACTAGTAACAACATTTAAAAATGAGCAACGAACAAGAGAAAATCACTGAAAATGAAAACTTGGTACCAAAAAGAAAAGCAACATCATCTATTGTTTCAGCTACGAGAGGAAACACAACTAATTTGTTTGACCATATCAGCACCACACAGCTATTATATCCTCCCAAGTAGTTTTTCATATTGCAATATACACTATATTGCCAAAAGTATTTGCTCACCTGCCTTGACTCGCATATGAATTTCAGTGCCATCCCATTCCTAGTCTATGGGGTTCAATATGACGTGGGTCCACCCTTTGCAGCTATAACAGCTTCAACTCTTCTGGGAAGGCTGTCCACAAGGTTTAGGAGTGTGTTCATGGGAATTTTGGACCATTCTTCCAGAAGCACATTTGTGAGGTCACACACTGATGATGGACAGAAGGCCTGGCTCTCAGTCTCCGCTCTAATTCATCCTAAAGGTGTTCTACGGGGTTGAGGTCAGGACTCTGTGCAGGCCAGTCCAGTTCATCCACACCAGACTCTGTCATCCATGTCTTTATGGACCTTGCTTTGTGCACTGGTGCACAGTCATGTTGGAAGAGGAAGGGGCCAGCTCCAAACTGTTCCCACAAAGTTGGGAGCATGGAATTGTCCAAAATGTCTTGGCATGCTGAAGCATTCCCAGTTCCTTTCACTGGAACTAAGGGGCCAAGCCCAGCTCCTGAAAAACAACCCCACACCATAATCCCCCCTCCACCAAACTTTACACTTGGCACAGTGCAGTCCGACAAGTATTGTTCTCCTGGCGACCGCTAAACCCAGACCCATCCATCAGATTGCCAGATGGAGAAGCGCGATTGGTCACTCCAGAGAAGGCACCTCCACTGCTCTAGAGTCCAGTGGCGGCGTGCTTCACACCACTGCATCCGACACTTTGCATTGCACTTGGTGATGTACGGCTTGGATGCAGCTGCTCGGCCATGGAAACCCATTCCATGAAGCTCTCTGCGCATTGTTCTTGAGCTAATCTGAAGGCCACATGAAGTTTGGAGGTCTGTAGCGACTGACTCTGCAGAAAGTTGGCGACCTCTTCGCACTATGCGCCTCAGCATCCACTGACCCCGCTCCGTCAGTTTACGTGGCCTACCACTTCGTGGCTGAGTTGCTGTCGTTCCCAAACACTTCCACTTTCTTATGATACAGCTGACAGTTGACTGTGGAATATTTAGGAGCGAGGAAATTTCACCACTGGATTTGTTGCACAGGTGGCATCCTATCACAGTTCCACGCTGGAATTCACTGAGCTCCTGAGAGCGACTCATTCTGTCACAAATGTTTGTAAAAGCAGTCTGCACGCCTAGGTGCTTGATTTTATGCACCTGTGGCCATGGAAGTGACTGGAACACCTGATTCTGATTATTTGGATGGGTGAGCCAATACTTTTCGCAATATAGTGTATATATCGTAAGGTTAAAAAAAATCGCAATGTCAGTTTTTTCCAATATCGTGCAGCCCTAGATTGGACTTAATATTAATAAAATTAAAGACAAAAATATATTGTACCAAAGTTTTTACTCAAAGAACATACTGGGATGTAACCTTTTATAATAGCCAACTTTATGGTTATTAATGGATTACAATTATTTCTGTTTGCAATTTAATCATTTAACATATAGAACATAAAATAAGCCCTATGATGAACTGGTGACACATTTAGGGTGTATGCCACCTTTACCCATAGGTGGCTGGGACTGACTCTGGCACCCTGCGACAAGAATGGATGGGTAGATGTACATAAATATACACTATACTGAAATAATATTAGTGGCACAGTGGTGCAGTGGTTAGCACTGTCAGTTCATAGCAAGAGGGTTTTGGGTTTGGTTGTGTTTTATTAGAGTTTGCATGTTCTACCTGTGGTTGAGCTGATTCTTTTTGTCTACTCCAGCTTCTCCCACCGTCTGAAGACATGCTCTTAGTCGGTTAATTGGTGAAACTGGTGAATCGTCCATAGGTGTGAATGTGAGAGTGAATGGTTGTTCTTCTATGTCAACCCTGTGATGAACTGATGACCCACCCAGACTGTACCCTTCCTTCACCCGTTGGTAGCCAGGATAGGCTCTGACACCCCATGACCTTCTCTAGGACTAAGTGTTTCAGAAAATGAATGAATAAAAGAAATACTAAAGACACTGACTTATTTGCTGTTAGTTACATGGCACCTTTGACTAGACCTGGATTCAGTCATGAGTATTCTACTGAATATTTTGTGCCGTTACTGTGATCCAGAGCATCTCCTTGTTGTTATCGTAAGAAATCTAAAAGAACAAGGATCAATATTCACCCCATCACCCATCAGATGAAATGCTCTGAGTTACAGTTCAAATATCTACAGAAAAGTAAATCATTGAATGAATGTGCAGGAGTGTTCAACACACTCCAGCCATTTATGACACTGATGGGCTTTTTAAAACCTCAAGTTAAGCCTTTTCTTCCATTTAACTGAGGTCTTCAGACCAAAACTTGAGCCCTCTGTAACCTGAATATAACAATTTGACTGGTGAAGCTTTTCTGGGGGATTCAACT